>NW_007260029.1:103582-114929 GCF_000164805.1 Carlito syrichta | reverse complement strand
TGCACATGCCTGCTCCCTTTCCCCTTCTGCTACGAATGGAAGTTTCCTGAAGCCCTCACCAGAAGAAGACGCTGACACCATGCTTCTTACATAGCCTACAGAACTATGAACCAATTTATAAATTACCAAGCCTCAGGTATTCCTTTATAGCAGCACAAATGGACCAAGATATACCCCATCCTTGATATCTGATCATCCTTGATATCTGATCAGGTTTCTCATCCCCCAAGTGATGTCTGGTCATCCTGGCCTGTCTTTAGCAAGGATCCTATTAGGCAAACTTAGCCAGAATCCACCCTTAGTAATTTTCTGTCTGCAGACCCCCATCCTGATCCTTGGCTATCAATTCCCATTTGCCCATGCTGTATTCAGAATTGAGCCCAATCTCTCTTCACCCCTGTACAACCTCGTTGCAGTGGTTCCTATACCTGTCATGATGGTCCTGAATAAAGTTTTCCTTACTGCACTTTAGCAAGTATCATTGAATAATTTTTCTTTAACAGTACACACCATAATGGTTTGAAGGTTTACCAGCATCTTCTCCTGTTTCTCTTTTACAAGTAAAGTTCTTGCACTTCTAACTACATCTTGGCATCTGTTTCCCAGAGGACCTGAACTGATATAATATCATTTTACAGATTAGGATACTGAGATCCAGAGAGGCTAAAGAACATGTCTTAAGTTGCCATAGGAGATAATACAGAACAGATAGAATTTATGTCTTGAGAGATGAATATCACGGTCTAACGTACAACAGTACCCTCCCAGCTAGTGGATGAATTGTTGAAGATTCCAGATAAGGATGGTTGATGCTGGACCTGGTGTGCTTTGGGCTAAGCAGACATAAAAACCAGAAACATTCAGATCACTTCCAGAAATCAACAAGCAAGCAGAAGGCCCAGTCTGTCACCCTGGGATGAGATTATCAGCACAGGTATTAGGAGGTCAGTAGGACTCATCAGGAATTGGGGAACAAATGCTCTGAAAAATACTAGTCCTTAATGACAGCCTACAAATAAAAAGTAGGAAACCGAAAAATAGGAAAACAGGAACAGTCATAGGGATGCTCCTAACTAGGCCTACAGGCCAGGGTCTTTCTCACATCGGGCTGCTGGAGAGAAACGTCCTGCCCAGGCCAGTTCCTTCCCCATGACATCACAGAGGAAAACCTGACAGATGGGGCCTGAGAAAAGCCAATTTCCCTCTGTACCTTAGTTCCTTCCAGTTAGACCAGCAGGATTCAAAAGCACAATGAAGATTACTATTGCTGAGCAACATTTCTTGGTCATTTTCCAAGATGAAAGAACTGTCAGAGCAATATGTCATTTATAGGCCCATGTACCATGCAGAGCAGAAAACAGAGACTGGCTTTTAAGAATAATACCTCCCACCATATCTTCAATAACTCCCAACATGTGGCACATGTATTACCATCAAAAAAATCCAAAAGGTCCTCTCCTTCAAAATAATAGCAATTATACTACATATGATATGTGTAGTATAAATTTTAATCCATTGAGGAAGTAAATAACTAGTATGAACAGATGCAGTAAATGAAGCGATTCTTTAAAATAAAAATGTATTTTGTTCTTCTCAAGATTTACAAATATTAGAAAATTAGCAAGACTGGCCAGCTTCAGTGGCTCAGCCTGTAATCTCAGCACTTTGGGAGGCCAAAGGGAATAGATAGCCTGAGCCTGCGGGTTTGAGACCAGCCTGGGCAACTTGGTGAGACCTTGACTCTACAATAAATCAGAAATTAGCTGGGTGTGGTAGGTAGCACACGCCTGTAGTTCCAGCTACTTGGAAGGCTGAAGTGGAAGGATCGCCGGAGCCCAGCAGGTCGACGCTGGAGTGGCTGTGAGTGTGCCATGGCACTCCAGCCTGTGCGACACAGACTCAAACTCAAAAAAAAAAAGAAAATTAGCAATACAAAGATGTGCAAGATGTCTTGCCTATTTGATCATAAGACAACGCTTTTCTAAAGATAATCCTTATATACGTGGTGTCATACCAGATCCTGACAACGATATCGATGATCCTAATTTTACAGAAGGCTTCTGGAATCCAAAAAATTCAAAGTTCTGCCAGAGCAGCCCTGTTGTGATGTTTGTAATTCATTTCTAACCTCACATGTAGAAGGAAGTAGAACTTCAATTGCCTTAAAGGGCATCGTCTAAATCTAAATAAGAAAAATGGTCAATTTCCAAAAAGGAAAGTATCTTAAAGTCTCCCTGCCAATATCTCTGACTACACAAGCTCTGCTGGCCGCCCCTGGCTGGCTGCCTTTCTCTGTCTATGTCTCCATACAGCTCAGACTTCAGTCTCGCTGCCCCCATGTGAGTGTGAGCGCCCTAAGGTTAGTGATGGTGACCTGTTTCTCTCCATACCTTTAGTGTCTGGAATAAAATAAGAACCCAGTAAATGCATCCTGGCCATGGAATAAATGAGTCTGAGGAGTCAAGTCAGGATGAAATTTCCACAGAATGGATCAAAAATATGCAGAGAAAATCCAAGGTGCTAATGAATAAAATCACCACAGAGGCTCCTGCAATTTGTTTAGTCAGAAACCAGGAGACCAAGAGACAGAATCCAGACCCTGGATCTCTGTCCTCCAGTGACCATAAGTCAATGAGAACCCAGTCTCATGGGAGTCAAACAACCAGTAGATTTTGTTCTGAAAATAACAATGGCACCAGTTTTTTTTAAAAAAAATGATTTGTACACCCACAACAGGACCAGGCTATGCCAACCAAATAATAAATTATAAAATGGAGTGTGGCAGAGGGGAATCAGACAAATGGGTGTTTACGTACCATAGAGAGGTAATTATATCCAGCCATATCCATCTGTGTATCAAGACACACCAAACCATTTTGTGCTTTCATCCTGAGCAAAGAATACTGATTAATTGCCAGGTTCTCAAACTCTTTAAAGTCTGTTTTTAAACTCAAAGATCTGACATTTCAAAACATAAATGTTATGGGTTTTACGCATCATGGCCTAGTGTGTTTGTCATGCAGCAGTGTTTGTCATGCAGCAGTTCCAGACACATCAGCAACCCCCCACAAAAGAAAAAAGAGATGTCTTTCTAGCTCAATGATTCCACATTCATGGGCTCACCTTTGAATCTGCTCTCTTCCAGAGAACTTGGGGAAGGCGAGGCCACATGGTCCCCCTGCTTAGGGAGTCACAGCAGCAGGGCCTGGACCATGGGGAAACACGGCAGCCTGGCTCACTTTTCTCTTCATTCCCCTAAGTGCCAAGAACTGGGCAAGGGCCTCTGAGCCCAGCAGGACAGAAGCCACAGTCCTCTCAAGGCATGTTGTCAGAAGGAAAGATACTCTCTCATCGATGCCACGCCAAGGGATTTTCATGGGGTTTACAATTAAAAGGTTTCATCCAATGTGGAATCGCTTCCCTTCAGCTGTAAAGCTTCCATGCCCACTCTCTTAGAGACACACAAATTCAGGTGCCTGTAACTTTATAGAAGATAGGGCAGCCAGTTATATTGATATTAAAAACAGCTGACATTTATTGAGCACTTACCAACTGCTGAATTCCTTTTATGCTCACTCGGCTGCACACAGTCCAGAAAACAGAACCCGTGGCAGGGAGCACAATGGCAGGAATTAAATAAGGGGAACTAGATAAGAAAGTACAGAAACAAGAAGATGAGATATCCTAAAAGCTAGCAAGAACAGGAAGCTGCTACTCCACTGGAGCCTCACTCAGAGTAACTCAGACCAGCTGTGATCTTGTCATGTGGGGGTTTGCTGTTCACCACCTCCATAGCCCTGCCCTTCGCTGTGTGGGGAAATTCTACTCACTTAAGGGCCCATTTCCTGCTCCCTGGGCTGACTTAGTTTATCTCTTCTCCGTACTACCAAAGCTCTCAGACAGGCAAAAGAAAGTAACAATTCAGCACGGGGTGACCCCACCAGGACAGTAGCTCCTTGGAAGTAAGGGCTGTGAATACGTTATCCTTGGTCCAATAGGTGCTCAGTAAACAGTAGTTGAATGAATCGGTAAATTAATGGTATAGTACACAACTTCATTAATTATTTTAGATGTAGAAAGAGCGTTCTTCTGACATTCTTCAGACTCCAAAGCATTATAGAATTATACGCTAATAAAAGTTTAAATTAATGAAAACATGCCATATAAAGAATTCATTCTTCTTTATGCCCTTCCTCTTGAGGGCATGAAGACTCACAACTCAATAATTATTTAACATATCAAATCGTTCCCTGGTATTCTTTTTCCTACCTCTGCTATCATTCTAGTCTCGGTCTATTCATCCACGTGAATTTGTTTGAAAACTCCACAATTCATTGAAAGAAGATAACAGCAAATAGCCATTTGTCAACAGCCATTTAAAAAGAACCTCTTTTTTGTATGGTTGTTTTTTGCTTTTGTTTCCTTTACTTTTAATTTTTTTAGAGATGGGGACATCTCTGCCTCCAGCTCCTGAGTAACTGAGATTAAACACACACACCACAGTGCCCAGCAAAGAAACACATTGTTAAACCAGTTTTAGTTTCAAACCTTGTTGGATTTCTTTATTGTTTGGGGAGGCAGTCTGTATACATGCATGGCCTCTGTAATTATTCTCAAATGCAATTACATTTCCAAGGGGAACCCCTTCCCTAGAAGTCTTCCCCAGCCTGAGCATCTGGACCATTAAGTTCATGAAACACTGGGTGAGAAGGTCAAGAACTAGTTTCCATTCCAGTGCTGACTCTGAAGGGGGACATATGCTCCAGAATGTTAATTGCAGTGGGATTACAGCTCAGTTTTTCCTTGTGTTTGGCTAAGTTTTCCACTTTGCATAAAGGTTGTACTATATGGATTATAGATTTCACTATATGATAGATTATACGAAGTATTTTGTAATACACAAAATTATTTGTGAAATTGAGAAAAATTATATTTAAAAACATAGTTTTTCTTTTTATGTTGGAAGCAAGACCCAACATTTTTTAGTGTAGGTAAGAAAGACACACCAGAGTAGGAACATAAAGTGAATCCAGGACTGAATCTAAAACAAACACACAGGCCTTGGAGACCATGCATGTGCTCTGCGTGGGCCACATTTTTGGTTCTCAGGTTTCAACAGCCAATGTGAAAAAGGGACACCTGAGTAATTCTAC
Source organism: Carlito syrichta (assembly GCF_000164805.1). NCBI lineage: Eukaryota > Metazoa > Chordata > Mammalia > Primates > Tarsiidae > Carlito > Carlito syrichta. Next base: position 109,776 of record NW_007260029.1, on the reverse strand, counting down.
AGCCCAGTCATCAGACAGAAACAGACAAATTACCCTTGAGAGGTATCGTATTTCCTGACTCTGGGCCCAGATGGAAAGTTACCAGGCCGATTTTTCTAGTAGCAAGTCGGGTTCTTCAAATGGACTGAGCTTACTGGCCAAGTTGCTCAGACACGTCACCATTGTCCCTTGGGTTTGCTGAATGAGAGCAGAGCTGCTCTGAGGCCAACTTCTCCATGACTTGTACCCCACCCTATTTTTTCTGCTTCCCTTATGCTGATATGTAATCCTCCTCTGGGCTCTCTCCTGCCCGATCCTCCCAGTTCCATCCAACATTTAGCTACTTTCTCACTCCCACATCAAAGATCTGGCAACCTGAACTCAGTAGAACCTTTTCTCTTCATGGTAGTCACTCTGCAAATCAGTAAACCAGTCTTCAGATTCCCTGTCCTTGCTTCTGGCTTTCATGACAGCTCACCTAGGGCATGTCTCCACTTCTTCTAACCTCCTGCCCTTCTCATCAGTCACCCATGGGTGAAATCAGAAAGAGAAAACAGCTGCTGTCCAGCGTGATCAGAAGGCATCTAGACCCATGTTCCAAACAGTGCCAGTCCATAACTGCTTGTTATTGGCCCACAACGAGAGAAGGGTGGAAACTGACAGCAAGTATGTCAAAACTTTGATGGCCTTGCCACCCATAACCAAGTGCAGAAACATCAAACTTGTCTCGTTGTGTAGGGTATAACCAGTTCAGGTATGGCTGGCTCGAGATAGCTCACATGTGGGCTGAGTTGCCTACCGGTCATAGGCAAGAGGATCATTATCAGTGCCTAATGGTTTGGAAATCTGTCTTCAAACTGGTTCAGGAAACCCCATCTAGAGTCTTGTAACCACAGACACTCTCTTGTCTCAGCATTATAGCACTATCAGGTATTGCATTCTTCCTAAGTTTTTAGGCACAGAGCTAGATAAATTGCATACGTCCTCTCATGTAATCATACCAACTCCTAGAGGTAAATACTATCAGAAAGCCAGTTTCCTGATTAACACAGCAAAGTCTCAGGGTAGTCTCTGTACCTTAGGTCATACAGAAGTCTCTGTACCTTAGGTCATACAGAAGGCAATGGGGTGAATCAGGAATTCAGACTGTTGAGACCTTAAAATGAAGGACTCAATTGCAGTCTCAGAAGCAAAAGGTTTTCTCTGACCTTCCTCTGCCTCTCTCTCAGTCCCATTCTCCCTAGAGGGTAATAGTCATAGAAACAGAACCCCTTTGCCCGAAAACCAACTAAAAACCTAAAGATACTATATGCAAAAACTGGCCATAAAGAAATGATCTGAGCTGCTTTGTTTGACTATGGGTCATAAGATCCCCTATTCCAGACAGATCCCTGCCCCACACCCAGAAGGAAAGAATGCTCAGACAGGCCAAGAAGAATCTAGACAGGCAGACCTTCCTGGGTTTCTTCCACTCAGTCCATTAACATGAGATCATATCCTTTTGGTCTAATCATATTTCTGCACTGCTCCCCATACTTTGTTGAACGTAAGCATAAAAATGGACAATTTCCTCCGTATCTTTGGGTCTTCATTCTGAAGTCTCTCGTGTAGACCCACTGGATACATTTGTATGCCTTTTCTCCTATTAATCAATATGCCTCATGTCAGAGATTTCCAGGGAAATTTTAGGAGACCAAGGGTCTTGGCTTCTACAAGACCCAAATTTGTTTGAATCCCAAACTCATGCATTTACTATGCCCTTCACTGAGTAGCCCGGCAGCCTCTCCTAAACTTACAGAATTGGCAGGAAACCACAGGATGTTCCCCCTAACAAGGAGGAAGTAAGGGAAAGCTATCTCCCCTGCCTTCTGCACCTTAGCTTTTAACAGTTAGAGCTTGTTATTCCTGATATAAAAACAATTGTTCCCATGGCAACACCCTGGCAGCTTCTCTTAGCAACCATGGCTATCTTTCACAATTTCAACAAAGTTGGTTCAAATACAAAATTGCTTTTTGAAAGAGTTGGCAGAGGCAATACCAAAATGATCAGTTAACCAGTGCTTAACTTTTCATGCATCTTTAAAAAAATCATAGCAAAGTTTGAAAGCCACTAGAAAACATTTCTGCCAATTAGCAAGAATGAAAAGAGAAACACCCAGGTTTGCTGTCCAGGAGACTGTTTTGAATCTAAAAAACAATAATATGTAAACTTTATAAAAGGACTTTTTCCTCTGATTGACAAAAGACTCACAAATTGAGTGTATTTAAGTTTCATAGATTGTGTTGGTTTTCTATTGCAGCTGAATTTAAGAACTCTTAACGTCTAATGGAACCTGTGACTATGATAAATTACACAGTCAAAAGGAATTCAGAGGGCAGATAGAATTAAGGTTGTAAATCAGCTGGTTTTAAAATTGGGAGATTACCTTGGATTATCCTTAAGATCAGAAGAGGAAATTGTCACCAATTTAATGGCTTAAAAACAACAGTAATTTGTTATCTTACAATTCTATAAATCAAAAGTTGCCATGGAACTCGGTAGGCTAAGATTAAGGTGTTGGCAGGGTGCGTTGGTTTCTGGAGACTCTAGAGGAGTGCCCTCTTCCTTGCTATTTCAAGTCTCTAGAAGTTGCCATCTTTCCTTGCTTCATGGTCCCTTTCTCCTTCTTTAAAGCCAGCAACATTGAGCTGAGCCCTCAGATGGCCACGTCTCTTTCGGTTTCCTCTTCTAGTCTTAAGGACAATCCAGTGTCATCTCCTGATTTTAAAGTCAGCTGATTGGCAACCTTAATTCCATCTGCACCCTGAATTCCTCTTGACCATGTAACTGATCATAGTCACAGATTCCAACAGACATTAAGATTTCTTAAGTTCAGCAGACGTTGCCCTGCTACTCTATGAAGGACAATAGTAAAGGCATGGTTTGGCACTCAAATAGACTTGTGTCTGAATTCCTGATTCACCCCATTGTCATCTGCATGGCCTATGCAGGGTAACCTCTGGAACTACCCTGGGACTCCATTGTGTTAATTAAGAAATGAGGATTACAATAACATTTACCTCCAAGAGTAGGGATGACTATAAGAAGAACATACACAATCTAGTACCAACTGTCTAGTACTCATATTTTGTCTAGTACAGTGCCTGAAAAGCAGTCAGGATGTGGATATCTCTGGGGAGCTATTATTCCCCCAACCACAGTAGATACAGTAGTATAGGCAGATTTTTCTCATGAGGAAGAGAATCGTGGGGTTTCTCCTATATTTCTGTAATTTATACTGCTTGTGTCTAAAAGCACGACACCTCCCTGCCCTCAGCTAGCACGGATCTCTTTGGCTTCTTCCTCTTGCATACTCTGGTTGCTGGCTAAAATCCATCCATATGAAGAAAACAAACATATATGGAGCCCAAAATCGTCTCCTCAATTTTTGTCCCAAACAGCAAAAGTTAGTATTGAGGAGGGTCTGAAGAACAAGACTAGGCCACATGTGGGGCTCTTACCAGGAGGTGATCGTTAGGGAGACTGGCCTAGACAATCACATTCCTACAGAGAGGCAGGGACAAGTTTGCCCATGAAGGTGAGGCAAGCCAGGGTGCAGCAGGATGGACTCAGAGGTGCTGACAGTGAACTGAAGACAAGGGTGATAGATGCTAAACAAAGGGGCTGACTCCAAGAGGTGCCAACCTTTCCTGAAACACTGCTGCAATTATCCCATGAAGACCTTCATGCAGCAGGACAGGAAACAAACCCTCACGGTAATCAATAAAAACAAACTCAAAGTCATAACTTCAAATGCTGCTAGGGCTTCTTAAAGAATGTACAAGAGCATGCTCAAGTCCCATGCCCCACTCTGTGATAACACCATGGAGAGGCAAGATGAGGAAAAGAGCCCTCAGGAGCCTACCATCTTAGCTGGAGAGGGGAGAAAAGTGAATTTATTCAGGAAAAGTAAATATACAATGGGAAACACACTTTGTTTTGAGCCAAATAACCGTGCCCTGCTATTAAAGAGCCCAAGGAATTTGGAAAAGGTGGGGGTCCCTGATGGGCCTGAGGAGATGGGAGTGAGGGGTCAGCAGTGACAGGTGAGGAAGTAATAAGGGGCTAGGGACAGGGCTCTGCCACTTACCAGCTGTGTGTCTCAGGGTAAGTGACTTAATAACCTCTCGTGCCTCCGTTTCCCCATCTATGGAAAGGCAGCCATGGTAGGACTCTCAGGTAATACCTGAACACAGTGCTGGGACAGGGTAAGCATGGTTCATATCCGCTCTCGTGGTGCAGTTGTGACTGTGAGTGCACTGAAGGCTTTGTGGAAAGAGTGAGATGGAGGTTGGGACTTAAAGGGTTTGCCACACAGGGCAGAAAGAAGAGGCCATAAACATGAGGCATGAGACCCATTCAGGAGTAAGAATAGCCCAGCTGGCATAAGTGGAGAAGCCACAGAGCTCCTGTTAAACCAGAAGGTTGGGGTCAGATTACAAAGGGGTCCTAACACCGCCTAAAAATCCCCTAGAGAGTCCCCAGATGAGTGAGATCTAAAGAGAAGCAGCGGGCCATTTGCAGCTTGTCTGGAAATATTCCTGAATGTGTTGTTTTCTAGAAAAATGTCAGAGTTCCTGAACCCAAATTGTGCCTCGGCAACACTTGAGCCTATCTCCTCACTTTAAGAGAAGAATGACAGTCACTTTCCTCCAAGGGCAGGAGTGAAGAGTAAATAAGGGAATGTCTCTGAAGTGCTCAGCACAATGTCTGCGTATAGTAAATGCTTAGAAGGTCATAACTATTGTTACTTCAAGGGCTGAGTGATCATCTTTCTAGGGGTTTTCAAAATGTGCTTCTGTTTGTTTTAACAGAAGAACATTTTTACCCTCAAAAAAGCCTTATGTGATAAAACAGGCAGGCCTGGTTGATTTGAGGGTTCAAGGCTGTCTTCCCCCTCCCTCCCAGCTCCTCCCCAGAGAAGGCTCTTCCACCCTGGTCCAGTTGCCCCACTGGGGAGGCCAACGAAAGAGGAGATCTTGGTAAGAGCAATGCTTTGTGGCTTCTTCCCATGAAACCAAGTCTGGTTTCTGAACCATCAGTTCACCAGACGGCCAGTTCCATAGCTCATTAGGATGAATGTCATTGCACTGTACATCAGTCCTCTAATTCCTGAGTTTCCAAAATCATCAATAGCTTGCTATTTTAACTACTGATGAGGTCTGCCACAATTTCTATGGGAACTATGGACGGGGATATGGGGAGCCTGGGTTCCCTTCGTATCCTGGACATGGACCTCCAGTGCCCAGTCCCTTTCTCTATGCCTCAATGCTCTGGGGTCCTCATCCTGTCTTCTTCCCCATGCCCCTCCATTTACCATGCCCCAGCCTATGGTATTGTGAGTACCAAAGAAGAAGCATATGTTTGGTCATTGTTGCTGGTTCCTGGTACAGAGCTCCTAGAACTCTAGGAATTTCCTGAGTGATAAGGGTGGGAGGAGTCTTTTGTTATTTGTAATAAGCACCTTTCAACCACGTCTGAGTTTATGCTCATGAGGTGACTCTTGGAGGATGGGGCTGTGGCCAGAGGAAACAACCAGGTGATTAGAGAATTGGAGCTTTCTTTGTTTTTCTTTATTTTAAAGATGTGGGGTATAGGTCAGGATAGGGTACATAGGTGGTTTACATACAAGTGAAGTGCGAGCTTCCCATTGGACATCACTTTGCCTGTATAAGGATCAGGAACGCTGATTGTTGTTATGTGCCCCCCTTCCCCTGGCAGTGTCTGGCTACTTCTAATCCCTTTCTCGTAGTAGTATGTTAGATGTTCAGGAGTTGGAACTTTCAATCCCACCTCCCAACCCCTAGGGAGGAGAGAGGGACTGGAGATCACCAGTGGCCAATAATTTAATCAATCATACCTTCATAATGAAACTTTCATAAAAGTCCTAAATAATGGGATTCAGAGAGTTTCTGAATTGATGAACACCTCTTGGCTCTGGGGAAGAAGAGAGACCTCAGAGAAGGCACAGGAAGCTCTGGAACCCTTTCCCATATCTTGCCCTATGTTCCCTTCAGTTGACTGTTAATTTGGATCCTTCATAATAAGTGATTATGCAGTCGACAAAAGACGTCAAACTCTGTCGAATTTTTTTTTTTTTTTTGAGTTGGAGTCTCACTCTGTCACCCAGACTGGAGTGCAGTGGCCGCTCCCAGCCACCACAGCCTTGACCTGC
>NW_007260029.1:102240-103522 GCF_000164805.1 Carlito syrichta | reverse complement strand
GGGCTCCGGCAATCCTTCAGCCTCAGCCTTCCAAGTAGCTGGAACTACAGGCGCGCGCTATCACACCCGGCTAATTTTTTTATTTATTGTAGAAATGAGGTCCTACCAACTTGCCCAGGCGGGTCTCAAATCCACGGGCTCAGGCAATCCACTCCCTCAGCCTCCCAAGGCGCGGGATTACAGGCTGAGCCACCGGGCCCGGCTGTAAAATATTTTTAAAGGTTTATTCCGAGCCAAATGTGAGTGACCTAGGCCCATGGCAACATCCCAGAAGGTCCTAAGAACATGTGCCCAAGGTGTTTGAATTGCAGCATGATTATATACATCTTAGGGAGACAAGTTACACACACACACACACACACACACACACACACACACACACACACACACACACACATCAATACATGTGAAACTTACATTGGTTCAGCCCGGGAAAGCAGGCTATCTCCAGGTGAGGGCTTGCTTGCAGGTCATAAGTGGATTCAAAGATTTTCTGATTGGCATTTGGTAGCAAGAGTTAGGCTCTAAGGAATTTTGAGGCCAGTAAAGGAAATGCCGAGTTGAAATAAGGGGAGGACTGAGCAAATCTGGTTTCTTGATATGTAGATGAAGCCTCATAAGTGGAAGCCCTGACAAAGAATAGATGCCAAATGTCTAGCTCCTCTGGTGATCCCTGGGAAGGAGATTCTATACAGCTGCAAATTTCCCCAGGAGGTGGCTTTGCGGGGTCATATAATATTTTTTTATTTCCTTCTATTTCTGTTTATATGATGCTATGCCAGAATCAGGTTGGAAAGTAAGTCACATTATATAGGGTTAATAAAAACCCATCTGATGAGAACTTGTAGGACCTGACTCCCCAGGTCTCTTAGCTAGGAATTTGGCAAGAGAGGGGGGAAAAAAAGGTCAGAGATGAGTCCTCAAAACTTAAGTATTTCCCTGAGTTCTGTGGGCCATTACTGCAAATTACAAGTCCTGAGAAGGGGACAGGACTGTAAGAACCCCAATTTGTAGCCAGGTAAAACTAGGGATTCATTACTTACGACTGGCATCTGAAATAGGGACAGTCTTGTGGGACTGAGCCCTTAACTTGTGGAGTCTGCGCTAACTACAGGTAGTTAGTGTCAGATTAAATTACATTGTAGGCCGGGCTCGGTGGCTCAGCCCGTAATCCCGCGCCTTTGGGAGGCTGAGGTGAGTGGATTGCCTGAGCCTGCGGGTTCGAGACCCGCCTGGGCAGGGAGACCTCATCTCTACAATAAATAAAAAAATCAACTGGGCG
>NW_007260029.1:74120-102220 GCF_000164805.1 Carlito syrichta | reverse complement strand
CCACTGCACTCCAGTCTGGGCGACAGAGTGAGACTCCAACTCAAAAACAAACAAACAAATTACATTGTAGGACACTCTGTTGGTGTCTGGAGAGTTGGAGACTTAGTTGGTATAGTGGAAAACTCCATGCATGATGTCAGAAGTATGTGCAAAGAAAAAGTTTTCTTTTACAGTTTTGCCCCTGTCTGCTTCCTGCCTTCTGCTTTTCAGAGATTCCTTACCTGTCAATAGCCAGTTTGTGTTCTCAGCTGACCTTTCTCTCCCTCCACCTTCCTCCAGCAGAGGCTTCCCTCTATGATCCTGGCTCCCTGAGCTCCAACCATAGACAACTGGAATGAAGACAAGATGAAAAGTTTTTGTTACTGTTGTTGTTGTTTTTAGAGACAGAGTCTCACTATCATCCAGGCTGGAGTAGCTCACTGCAGCCTCAAACTCCTAGGCTCAAGCAATCCTCCCACCTCAGCCTCCCAAAGTGCTGGGATTACAGGTGTGAGCCACCATGCTCAGCAACAGTTTTTAAAATCTTGTTTTCAAGGCAAAATGAGAGCCAATCGCCTAAAACTTCACTGAAATTTTCTAAAACTTGAGAAAGACACACTTTTTTTTATCTCAGGAAGGTGAACCCCTATAAATTATTAGGCCCATAGGATCATTTAAAATATAACAGCAGTCACTTCTTACTTCTCCTTGAGTTAAATAATTATGGCTTGAGCCACTTGCTATGTGTGCTATAGACTAACTTACGCCAAATAACCACAAAATGTCATCCACTGGACACCAGAACCCTTAACCTATAGTTCAACAATGTATAGGCCATCACTAATCAAGGTTATTTCTATAAACCAATGAAAATTCCTGTCCAACAACTTTTGTCATTGCCTCTATCCTGATCTGTCCTTTTTTTCTTTGCTAACTGAGCCTCTCCTTTGTTCTCCGGAGCACTGCCCATGGTCACCTGGAGGTGCGTCCCAGGCTGCGGTCTTTAACCTTGACCCAAATCAACTCTCTATATTAATTTTGCCTCAGCCTCTTCCTTTTAGGTTGGAAAGCATTTAAAAAATATTTCATCCAGCATTTTAAAATAAACACTTTTCGGTAAATTTAGTACAATATTTTATGTTGTTATTTAGCAAATTAAAGATACAGTAAATTGTCTGACAACAAATTGGTTTGCGAAAAATTAACCTAAAACTGGAATTCGGGCCCCAGATTCCTAGTTCAACTCACTTTCTTCTAAGTAAAATTCCTCATTATTTGGTTGCAAACCAAGTATTTCTTTCTCAGTGTAGTTAAATGTGGTTTCTTTTCTCTTTTTATTTTTGGTAACTTTTTTTTTGCAAAATGCATTTTCCCAATTTTTTTCAAACTGGCTTTCTTTTTAAAAATTCAGTGTGTTTCAGATGTTAATGGTCTCATTTTAATTTGCACATATTCTTGTTAATGATGAAATCTATTTAATGTGAGTTAAAACTAAAAGCCTGTCAGGGTAATTCACAAACATTTAAAAACTGTAGCAATTCTATGAGGATTCCCTGTTAATATTCTTAAGGACTTTCAATGGCTATACTAAGTAGGCCTTGGTATTAACAGAAATAGCAAACAAATTAAAATTGGACTCTCGGCAACAATTGGGAAAAATGAATATTCACACCCTTCAGCATGAAATTGAATCTAGTTGTCTGGGTGCCTCCTGCACATTAAAGGAGAACGTCTTCATTGAAAAACCATCATGCTAAGTATCACTTAAGACTAGTATGGAGTCACCTGACTTTGCTATATTTCTTTCAGGAATACACAAGAGAACAACATCAATCAAAGTTAAAATAATGCAATCCTCCTTTGGCATTGATGTTAGCAGCAATTTCTTTTTTGTAGTGTATAGCAAATTTTCATATGAGCAATGTAATTTACAAGGAATGTACATTTTATTATAATTCCAGCCTAGGAGACATCTTAAAACCCATTCTCAGGCCTTTGAGACTATCCTGATCATCCATGAGAAATGTCTAAATGATCCCCCATTTCCACAGTGGATTACAACTTCAAGAACAGCACCCATCACTGTAAGAATAAATCCCTCTTCAGGCCTAATCTCTTCGAGAATTCAGGTTACATTAAAAAGAAAAACACTTTGCTATGTACTTATACATTAAAAATAGGATTTAAAGTGGAGCTTTAATACATTATCCTGTTTGATCGTCACAGCAATCTTCGGCAGTGGGTGTTGTAACCGCCGCTCAGAAATGAGGCACCTGAACCTCAGAGAAGAAAAGTGATGCGTCCAAGTTCACACAGCTAAGGAGGGGGAGATAGGCATTACGTTTGTCTCCTGGCTCTGAGTCAATAATAAATACCCCAAAGCAACAAACATATCACTCATCATATGCAGAGACCCTTCTTGGCTGAGATTCCTGGGGGAAATGGGAACTACACTGATTGCCACTGACTTGACCCATCATCTCTCAACTAGACCATTTCAAAATCTTCCTAATGTGTCTCCCTACCCTAAACCATTCCATTCACTGCTTGGTGCCACATCAGTCTCTGATCATGTCATACCCTGCTTGAAACTCCTTAAATGGATCCCAATCATCCATAAGAATAAAGTCCAGTCTTTCCAACACAATACACAAGACCCCTTTCCAACACAATACACAAGGCCCCTTGTAACCTCCCCTAGCCTCTCACCCTTCATACTCCTAAACCTCCTAGAGCTTTACTGGGTGCTTTTTCCGCTACCTGAGATAGTTTTTCTTCTTCCGGGTTTGGTAACATCACCCAAGGCCAACTCACAATTCTCTCGATGAAGCTTCCCCAGATATCCTACTCACAGTCTCGGACAGAATTTGTTATTCCCTTCCTGAGTGGCCATCTGTTATAGCACAGTCCTATTGTTTCATAACCAGGTCTGCCATCTATCTCTCCAACAGTACTCTGAGCTTCCAGCTGAATAAATCAATAATTTAATCCACTCCTACCATGCGTTACCATGATCTCTTCCTACCAGCTTATAACCCACTTGTTTCTTGATATGTTACAACAGAGATCAACAAACTACACTCTGTTTTTGTAAATTAATTTGTACTGGAACTCAGCCATGCTTATCTGTTTATGTATTATCTATGGCTTCCTTGCACTGCAAGGATCGAATTGGGTAGTTGCAACGAAGACTGTATAGCCTGAAAAACTGGAAGTATCTATTATCTAAACCTTCACAGAAAAAGTTTACCGATCCCTGTGTTGGCAGTAAAGTCAAGAGTTAACGTCTACTTGTAGCAATATTGAGTGGAGGAAAATAAAAATGCTATGGGGATCAGAGACTAGTCTAAATTCTGGGACAGGTTTACTCTTGTATATCGGGTAAATCATTTACCCTATCTGGACCCCAGTTTCCCCATCTGTAAGATAGGAAAGTTAGATTAAACCAGTTAGCCTCAGAACTCTTTCCCCAAAGGCACTCTATGGTAAGCTGCCTGTGTAAAGCAGATGAGATAGAGCTATCATGACAAGAAATGAAATGGGAAACCCATCATCTTTCACCCTTGCCCTTGATACACAGGGGCTATTGGAGGGGTCTCATAGACCCTCACAGTTCCAACTATAAAGCCTACTAATTTAACCTCTCTCTAGAGTCCCTTCCACAATCATGGCCCGCGATTCCATATCTAAGGTCTCATGTAAACTTTCTAGATTTAGCACCATCCCGAATCAAACTCCATCTTTTAGATTTTTTTTTCATCACCAAGTGACAGCTGAGCGTGATTGAAATGGAAAAAAATATAAATATCAGATATTTTCCCCACTTATCCATGGGACAGCCTAAAGTATACCTTCTGGTTTCTGGAATGAACTGGCACTCTCTGTGATCTATCTTGGGTATTTTAAAACACAAAAACAGAGTGTCAGCTTCTGGGAGATGTACAACATGAAGGACTGTCACTTCGGTGACGGAGCACTCCTGGGAAATGTGCTGCTTCAAAAGGCATCAGGCAGGTAATGACATTGTGAGTTATTTGTGCTAGAGCAGGGAATATTTTGAGTGGCTCACAAGTGCACTGGGGCTGCATCAAAGAATATTTAGGTCTCTGGATAGGAGGCTTCCAAGAAAGACAGCTGGTCAGATGTCCTTAGTGTTTAGTTATCTGGGCCAGGAGTCATGGTATTTGGTTAGTCTTCCCTCTGCCACTCTCTGTGTGCCTGTGAGAAGTTCTCTAGTCTCTGGGGCCGGGTTCCCTTAACTGTAATGTCATTAGGGTGTACTAAATAATGAATGAGCACTTATGGTGTGTCAGGCTCTGTGCTGGGGGCTTTAGAGACAATAACTCAATTAATACTCTATACATAGCATCTCCATCTTATGAAAAATGTAGGAAATCAAGTCTAAGAGAAGTTAAGTAACTTATCCAAAATCACACAGTTAGTCAATAGGACAGCAAAGCTTTAAATCAGCTGTAGAAACAGTCTACCAAAATGGTTACGATTTGAGTCTTAAGTCAAACAAGCTTCTGTTTGAATCATGGTTGTGCCACTGACAGAATGTGACACTATTTATAAAATGGGCTTATTTATTTATAAAATGAGTATGATGGTATTGTCTCTGCTTACCTCATAGAGTTGTTAGATGGTGAGATGAGACATTCTCTGGAAAACACTGGTAGGTTCTGAGTCATAATTAATGGTCATCTGGTTAAGTACCAACCTCATGTTATTAGCCATTTTGTAAAAACCAAGTTTTCCTCCTGCCTGTTTTCTTTCAGAATTTTTATCAATATCACTGATGACCTGTCAGGCCAAAGCCAATGGTTGATTCCTTGTCTTCATGCTGTCATTAATCACTCAGTAGCATTTGACATTGCTGAGCACCTCTCCTTGAAATTTTGTATTCTCTAGGCTTTAGGACATCATGTTTTCCTGGTTTTTTTCTACCTTTTCTTTTTTGGTTTTGTTTGTTTGTTTGTTTTTGAGTTGGAGTCTCACTCTGTTACCCAGACTGGAGGGCAGTGGCCACTCCCGGCCACCGCAGCCGCGACCTGATGGGCTCCAGAGATCCTTCCACCTCAGCCTTCCAAGTAGCTGGAACTATAGGTGTGCACTACCCTGCCCGGCTAATTTTTTGTACAGATGAGGTCTCACCAAGTTGCCCAGGCGGGTCTCGAACCCGCGGACTCAGGTAATCCACTCACCTCAGCCTACCTTTTCCTTTGTTAGGTTCTCCTTCCCCCAGACTTCTCAGAATAGGTGATCCCAAGGGCCTAGTCTCATGTTCTTCTCTTCTGCATCTCTCCATCAATGTTCTTTTTCTAGGTTGGAATGTTTAGTTCCACGGCTTTAAAAGTGCTGACAATTCTCCAATTCTTTCTCCACCTGGACCTTGCAGACTCTGAGGTCCAGTTATCCTGATGTAGAAATGTGGATGTCTCAAAGGTTTCTCAAACATAACCCATCTGGTTACCTCTCTACTCAAATTGCCATCTTCCTTCCAACCGTGTCAATAAATGGTATCACCATTTAGCCAGTTATTCAGACCATAAGCCCAGGTGTCTTCTTCTATTTTCTCTCCTTCCCTCAAATCCCATTTCAAATTAATCAGTAAGTTTTTTCTGCTGTACTTCTAAAATATAGATTGACACTGACATCTTTCACCATGCTCTCTACAAAAACGCATCTGAAGCATTATTCCCTTCTGCCTAGCCTCTAACAGCCTACTTCTAACCCTGCTGTGTCTACTTTTAGGCATTTGAGGACAATTTCATTTATTTCCAAAGAGTTCACTGGATTTTAACCCTATTTCTCCAAAGACAATGGACTCGATAGCTCTTGACTCAATGGTGTCAAGCTGTCACTTTATTTTCCTGTATTAAGAATGAAACAAGCCATGAATGAGGTGACTTTGGTCATTATCTTTCAAACTGGAGGAGAGCTTGAGCCCAGCTGCTGCTCAATCTACCTCCTCCTCATTCTGCTTTCACTACCTGACCCCACAAAACCAAACTTTCCTAGACTTGTCAGCACTAGTCTGGTCATAAATGATGCAGTCATAATGATAGGCCATGCTGGAAACTCTGCCTGCCCCCCACTGCCCCCCAAATGAGTTAGAATTAAGCAAAGTCTAAACCAGGAAGGAGAAATGAACCCAAGTGGCAAGCTAAAGCAACAAATCGTAATATCCAGTCAGGGATAACAAACTCAGCTCTAGACTAGGTGAAAGTAAAGACCCAGGCCTCCTATTGGAAAGGCTTGGAACACAATGACCCTGGTTTCAAGGGGACAGATGATTCTCTAGGTTGACATTCATTTAACATATAATTTTAAGATCTACCATGTTTGTTTTGAAATGGAAACCTTTTCTTTTTATTTTATTTTATTTTATTTTATTTTTGAGTTGTGGGATACAAGTGAGGATTTACTACATAAGTTGCATTCAGGTTAAGTCTGAGCTTCTAGATAACTCTCTCACAGATAACGGACCAGGTATACAGTGTTACCATGTGTCCTCCTCTCTCCTCCTTCCCTGATCCCCGAGCAGTGTCCAGTGTCTGCCAATCCCACCCTTGTGCTTGTGTGACCAGTGATCAGGGCCTACTTATGAGTGAGAACATGCGATATTCAGTTCTTTGTTTCTGTGACAGTTCACTTCGTATGATGATCTCCAGCCACATCCATGTTGCCGCTGCAAAGGGCACGATTCTGTTCTTCTTTATGGCTGCATAATATTCCATCATGTATATGTACCACATTTTCTTGATCCAGTTCACTTTTGATGGGTATCTGGGTTGGTTCCCCATGTCGGTTCTTGTGAATTGTGCTGTAATAAGCATATGTGTGCAGGTGTCTTTTTGGTAAAGCAATTAATGTTCCTCTGGGCATATTCCCAAAAGAGGAATTTCTGGATCATATGGAAGCTGAATTTTTATTTTTTGAGTCAGAGTCTCACTCTGTTACCTAGGCTGGGGTGTAGTGGCATGCTCAAGGCCACCACAAGCTTGAACTGCTGGGCTCAGGCAATCCTTCCTCCTCAGACTTCCAAATAGCTGGAACCATAGGCATGTGCCACCATGCCTGGTTAATTTTTTGATTTATTGTTGAGACAAGGTCTCACCAAGTTGGCCAGGATGGTCTCGAACTCCTGGACTCAGGCAATCCTCTCGCCTCCACCTCCTAAAGTGCTGGGATTACAGGCATGAGCTACAGTGCCTGGCTAGAAGTTCAATTTTTAGTTATTTGAGAAATCACCCACTGCTTTCCACAAAGGTTGAACTAGCTTACATTCCCACCAACAATGCATAGAAGTGTGTCCTTATCGCCACAGATGCACCAGCACCTGTTTTTTTTGTTTTTTTTTTACTTTTTAATGATAGCCATCCTTACTGGAGTTAGGTGGTATATCATTGTAGTTTTGATTTGTGTTTATCTGATGGTCAGTGAGATTGAGCAATTATTCATGTGTTTGTTGGTTGCTTGTATGTATTCCTTTGAGAAGTGTTTGTTCATGTCCTTTGCCCATTTTTTAATGGGGTTGCTTTTTGAAATTGAACCATTTTCAAATCTGGATTTCAAAAAGCAGTTCATGTATCACAGAATCACGCCATGTCAGGTCAAAAGAAAACTAAACTTCAAACTTCACCTAGGATCTCATTTTTGAAGTCCCAAACCTCTAGCTAGCTCATGAAGGTAGTCTGTGAACGATTTTTAAAATACGTTTTATAAAAACATAAACAAACTTGTATAATGACTGCTGCAAAAATTAACTGCTTTAAATTTCTTTGCTTTTGTCTGAAATTGCATCAGTTCAGTAATACATCACTCACACCAGGATCCCGTACTCTATTTCTGAGATTAACAAAAATACAAATTTTTATTTATGTTAAAATACAATTTTCAAAAGTGTTACGTCATAATTCATGTAAATGTCAAATGATCATATCAAAGATTTCAGTCTACTCAGTAATTGCTGAAGGAAACAGTAAGATGTTAAGACTGGTTCAAAGAGCATTTAAGGTACCATGTCTTTATAAGCAATTTAATAAAGGGCTGTTAGGGATAAAATTTCTGGACTGGGTGCAAAACTCTTTAATGTCCCATTAAACTCCCATTGGAGTTATCTGTTCCATTGGACAGACATTATTTGTGTCTTTCCTAGATAAAAATCTATAAAAGTTATGTAACAACTCAATCTGGGAATTTTAATCAATATTGAACAGTGGATTGAACAAGATAACACCCTCTAAATTTGGGTGGGCCTGTGCATCTAAAATACAGTTAAATGATGTATCAGCCCTTTTTTGCCTTATTTCAAAATTTTGGCTAATTCAGCAGTCTTTCTACCACCCTCCTGGTATCATAAATAATCTCCAAAAAGCCTGACATCAGTATATTTGCCCTAATTATGTACTTATGTGTAAAAAGTGTTTGTTAACCATGTATGCCTTCTTAAATTTGCTCTGAAAATCTATGGTCCTATATTATTGAGCAGCTTCTGTGTGGAAATTTTCATAAGGAATCTTGAATTGGACTTTTGAAAGCCTGTATTATTTGTTCTTCTGTCCTAAGACTAGGAAACCAAGCACAAGACACTCTCCATCAGATTTTACCTAGTGGTGTATGTACCTATATTTAGGGGTGAATTTTCCTTTTCTTGAGATTTCCCCAAATTTGCAAAGGTCTCTGGCCTAGCAGGAGATGGTTTTTTTGTTGTTTTTTTTTTTACTGTGATACTGGAACTCTATAAAAACAGATACCAAGTTAATTTCCTTAGGACATATTTGTAAGCATTGGCTCCATATAAGTCAGTAATTATATTAGCCACCATTCTCCAGAAAAACAGAATCAATAGGATATGTACATGTACTAGAGATGTATTATGAGAAATTAGCTCACAACACTATGGTGGCAGCAAAAGCCCACAGTCTGCCACCTGCAAGCTGGAGACCAAGAAAAATTTGGTGGTGCAATTCATTCTGAGTTCAAAGAACTGAGAACCAGGGAAGCTGATGGTATAGCTCCCAGCTCAAGGGCAAAAGAAGACTAGTGGCCAAGCCCAAGCAGGCAAGCAGGAGCAAAGGGAGAAAATTCCTTTCTCCTCCATTTTTTTGTTCTAGTTAGATCCTCAAAGGATTAGATGATATCCACCCACATAAGGTCATTGACTTTACTGAGTCCCCAGGTTCTAGTGCTAATCTCTTCCAGAAATACCCTCACAGATACATCCAGAAATAACGTTTAATCTGAGCACCCCATGGGGCAGTCAATTGACACATAAAATTAACCTGTACAGTAATTTACCTTAATAGTGGGCTTGCCATATCTAATTAAATGAGAAATCTTCTCAAATATAGCACTTCAGGATGACCCTGGTTGTACAACAGATTTGTCCAATTTTAGTAAAATTTTTTTTAAAAGAGGGCAGATTCTTGTGAACTCGTGTAAAAACTATATTGCCATAAAAAATGAGACTCAGTACAAATATCTATTTCTGAATTCTGGGGGAATCAGCTGAGAGTCCAATACTATTCAGAGTTTCACTTCAGCTTAAAAGCAGTCTGCTAAAATGATGGCTAGAGAAAAACAAAGAGAACACACGTCTCATATTTTATCTTATGTGAATAAAAAATATAAAGCATTTTAAAAAATCAACAATATTCCAAACCAATAAGCAAAGTTAAACAGTCCTCATTGATCTATTCAGTCCCACATAATTAATTCCCATTCTACTGGATTTAGGGGAGCAATCTGCTTTCATGAGTTAGACAAAAAAAGAATTCTTGGAATTCTGCCTGTCTACTGATATAATTTGAAAGCTGTTTAAGCTGTGTCACCTCAGAAGCCTATACCAAAGAGTCTATTCTTAGACGTATCAATAGTTTAGAGTCCTTGGTACTGGATAAGGTATAGGAAATACTACTCCAAGATACAGCACTTGTGCTTACTGAGTATTTTAAGCTGAAGAAAACTGAGAAAACTACAGAAGCAGAGAGGTCTCTCTTTCTCTTTCTCTAAGCTTTCTCCATCTTTCTCCCCTGAGGTCATAAAAAGAATTCTCTGACCTAACCTCCCTGAAAGTAGGTCATAAGACCCTTATTCCAGAGGGGTCCTGCCCTGTACCCAGGGAGGAAGGACTGTCATAAAGGACATAGAAAAGAACAAACGAACCTTGCTAAGTGACCCCCTCCCAGTTTGCTATCATTAGACTATACTCCTTTTTCATGGCCAATCATGTTTCTCTATAATTATATACTTCTTTCATCAGACTTAACATAAAAATACAGTTTGACCCGGGTCTTTGGGTCTTCATTTCTGAAGGTTCCCATGTCTTGTAAGATTTACATTAAATAAACTTGTTATTTGCCTGAGCCCACGGGTTCGAGACCCGCCTGGGCAACTTGGCGAGACTTCATCTCTACAATAAATCAAAAACTAGTTGGGCGTGGTAGCGCGCACCTGTAGTTCCAGCTACTTGGAAGGCTGAGACAGAAGGATCGCCGGAGCCCAGCAGGGCAAGGCTGCGGTGGCCAGGAGCGGCCGCTGCCCTCCAGTCTGGGCGACAGAGTGAGACTCCAACTCAAAAATAAATAAATAAATAAACTTGTTATGCTTTTGTCTTATTTTTCTGCCTTTTGTTACAGGGGTGTCAGCCATAAACCTTGCAATGAATGAGAAAAAGATACCACTTTTTCTCCCCTCAAATACAATCTTGTCCCACAAGGATCTCAGGCTGACCTTCCTATCGAAGACCAATTTGAGCTTGTAGAATCTTCGGGCAAGCATCAGAAGAACCTATGTTATTATGAAACTGAACAACTGTGGTTCATTTGTATAATAACCAGTAACATCAGAATGGAAAAGAAAATTTTATATTGGAATAGAGTGCATAACTATTTCATCAGGATTTGATCATTGTTCCCCCTGAGGGTGAGAATATATTGTGGATAGTATGGTAATGACCAATCTCTAGGGTGTTTCTATAAAGCGTACAATTTCTGAAATATTTAAATTAATAACATTTCAACTGTAGAAACCTAACCTAGGGAAGCCTGAGCATCATTTTTGATTTGACTGCTTTCCCCATGAAACTCTTAGAATATTGCTGAGTTAATTTAAACCTAAAGAAAAAATTATTATTTCTAGCATCTGTGTCTTTATAAGGTAAAACAACAGATCTTTATGATATTCTGGGAGAACCTACTGAAAATCTTAAATATGGTTTTAGATGTTTAAAAAAATCCTGAAATTTTTATTCTATTTTTCTCAATTTAGGATCAAGTGAGCAAAATCAAAAGAGTTATCAAAGGAGATATGATCACTTGATTAAGATGGGATTGTAGCTACCTGAGGGAAGCTATTTAACTATTTTGGTTGCCTATTTAATCAAAGTAACAATAAAATACTATAAAATGTTTTCAAGGCAATATGTCTGTAAGAAATCTGAGCTTGCTGATAATGAAAATTATTTGGTGTTTGTCCTTGTTATTGCTGTCCTTTGTTGTTATTTTCAAATAATCAAAGACATTATAAAGTTAACACAAAGGCCAAAAAATTATTTTAGTGAGACACAGACTTTCTGTTATCTGGGCAAGAATAGCATGAACACAACTTATCATTTTACCTGAAAGAAAGCCAAATTCAAGTTATGAATCAAAACAGTAGCTAACAGAAAAGGTTTCATGAGTTCTTCCTTCCTTCCTTCCCTCCTTCCTTCCTTCTTTCCTTTCTTTCTTTTTTAACATAAGTGGGGGGAACCCTGGGATTTCTTTATTTTTTTTTTAAAGTGTACTTATTCTTACATGTTTAAACTTCAGGCATCTTCAAAGTATTCTCTGCTGGATGCAATTCACCTATCAAGATGCTTTTTCCATTGCTCAAAACAGTTTTTGAACGCGTCAATTTTGATGCCATTAATATTTCTGCCACTTTCTTTTTCGCCTCTTCCACATCCACAAAACGTTTCCATTTGAGGACTTTTTCATCCGGAGACACACACACACACAGCAGTCACTAGGGGTGAGATTGGGTGAATAACGAGGGTGCTCAAAAACTCCTGAACACTCAGCACGGTGTAGGCAGGTGCGTTGTCATGGTTGAAGAACCAGTCACCTGTTTGCTACAATTCCGGGCATTTCTTCCGCAAATTGTGACCCAATCATCTCAAAATTTCCAGATAAAAACTTTGGTATACCGTTTGATCTGGGGGAACAAATTATGAGTGTACTACGGGGTCTCCCCTCCAAAAAAAAGATAATTTGGGGGTTTGGGGGATCCCACCTTGTAATCTTGTTAGTAAGTCGATCAAAATCAAGCAAACTTTGCCAATATTTTAACCCATTTTGTATCTTCTTTTCAGACTCTAGTATTGTTCATCCAAATAAATAAATTTAATTTTTTTTTCAACTTCTACATCTTACTGTACATAATCACTACACTTGTGTTTTCTGAACATTTTAGGACACATCAAATCTCTATTTTAAAAAAAACACCTATTCCCATCACATTGCATACATTGTTGCATGTCTTTGTTATTATTACTCCTAGCATATATTAAAAAACCAATATTACTGTATTGAAGTATAATTTACATGTGGTTGAATTCACCCTTTTTAGGTGTACAGTCCTGGAGTTCTGACACATGCACTCAGTCAGGTAACCACCACCACGAAGAAAGCATAAAACATTCTTCAGACTACCACTTCAAAATTCCCTCATTCCCTTTTTAATCAATCCCTCACCCTACTCTTAGCCCTTGCAACCACAGATCTGTTCTCAGTCCCTACGGTGCTGCCTATGAATTCATATAAATATAATTCTACAATATATAGCCTTTTGAGTTCAGTTCCTGTCACTCAGCAACATATGAGGGTTCTGGTTGCTTCATATCCCAACAGGCAATTGTTATTGTCAGGTTTTTGTTGGTGACGGTGGTGGTAATGGTGCATTGTAGCTATTCCAATAAGCATATAGTGGTATATTGTTATATTTTATTTTTTACATTTCCCTAATGATTAATGATGATGACCATAATTTCATGTGCTAATTTGTACTCTGTGTATCTTTTTTAGTAAAGTGTCTTTCATTGAAATCTTTTAATTAATTTTTAATTGGACTGCTTGTTTTCTTTTTGTTGAGTTTTGAAAGTTCTTTAAAAATTCTAGCTGTAAGACCTTTATCAGACATGAGTTTTGCAAGCATTTTCTGCCAACTTGTGGCTTATCTTCTCATTTTTCTAGTGCCATCTTCTGAAAGCAAAAGTTTTCAGTGCTGACAAAATACAACTCTTCTTTTTTTAATTTTAAGCATTGTGGTTTCTTTTTTTTTTTTTTGAGTTGGAGTCTCACTCTGTCACCCAGACTGGAGTGCAGTGGCCGCTCCCGGCCACCGCAGCCTCGACCTGCTGGGCTCTGGTGATCCTTCCGCCTCAGCCTTCCAAGTAACCAGAATTACAGGCATGCGCTACCACGCCCAGCTGATTTTTTGATTTATTGTAGAGATGAGGTCTCGCTGCCCAGGCGGGTCTCGAACCCACGGACTCAGGCAATCCACTCACCTCAGCCTCCCAAAGGTGCGGGATTACAGGCTGAGCAACCGAGCCCGGCGCATTGTGGTTTCTTAGTGTCATATGTCAGAAATTATTGCCTCACTTGAGATGACAAAACTTTTCTCCTATGCTGTCTTCTAGAAAGTTTATAGTTCAGTCTTTACATTTAGTTAATTGATTCATTTTTGTATATGGTATAAGGTATAAATTAAGATTCATTATTTTGCATGTGCATATTCAATTGTCCCAGTATTTTTTGAAAACACTATAATTTATCTAGTATTGGTTTTGCATCTTTGTCAAAATCAATTGGCAATCTATGTAAGAGTCTGTATCTAGACTTGCTGTTCTGTTTCATCAATCTATGTGTCTATACTTTTGCCAACACCACACTATTTTGATTAGCGCAGCTTTATAATAAGTGTTGAAATCAGGCAGGGTAAGTCCTTCAACTTTATTCTTTCTTTAAAATGCTTTTGTTCTTCTATATTTTTTGCCTTCCTGTATCAATTTTAGAATCAGGAGACAATTTCTACAAAAGTCCTATTGGGATTTTACTGGAGTTACATTGAATTTATAGATCAACTTGGGAAGAATTAGCATCTCAACAATATTGAGTCTTCTGTGAATATGCCTTCACTTATTTAGGTCTTCTTTTACTTTACTGAGCATTTCTCTGTAGTTGTTGGCATATAGATGTTGCACATAATGTGTTAGATTTATGCCTAAATACTTCATGGTTTTAGTGCCATTGTAAATGGCACTGGGTTTTAATTTTTTCATTTCCAAATGTTCTTTGCTAATGCATGTATAAAATACAACTGATTTTTATACATTGTCCTTCCTTGTACCCTATATTCTTGTCAAATTTATTTATTAGTTCTAGAAGTCTCTTTATATATTCTTTTGGGATTTCCATGCCATCTGAGAATAGCTTTTTTTTTTTAGCCTTATTGGGCTGACCAGGACCTCCAGGATAATGTTGAATAGGAATAGTTAGAACATCAACTACCAATACTTATCATAACTTTTAACCAAAATAAGTCACATCTATTTCACAGAGGAAACTGGGTGGAAAGTAATTGAAAACTTATTATTGTCATACACAAACATTTTAGTAGACTGCCAAAATTCATGAATAAATATAACAATTTTTATAGCAACATATTTCTCACCTTCTTAATGTGGTAAAATGAACAAATTTCCTTAATATGGCCCAAATGTATAGCTACTTTGCAGCAAACAAAAATAAGTCAAGTACAGTGCTCAGTAATCAATTATTCATTATTCATCTTTACTCAGAAATTACTGAGGTAATCACTAATTATCAATTAATTAACTCAATTAAATATTAATTCAAGGTACCCAAATTATCTCAGGATATTGGAAATTACATACTACAAAACTGATATACTATAAAGCATAAATACTGCTATGAAAAAATTTTTCAGAACTATTCAATTTAGTTAAAATTTACATTTTTCATAATCTAAAATGCTATACAGAAATATTAGTTTATTTGAACAAATATGAAACCAATATGAGAAAGTTAGTCAGTTTATGAGAAAAAAAACCAAAGTCTTTATACTAATAAACTCAAACTGAAAAACATATAGCTATTTCTTACTTATTAAACTAAAATTATTAAACCAATCTAAGTCTTCCAAAGATTTATCTTAACTATGTGAACTTGGATTTTTATATTAATGTTTCTTCACTAACACTGTCAGTAAGAAGGATTTTTTTTTTAATCTAGCACTTCAAAGTGGTAGTTTCCTTATTTTCTGCTAATTTGGGGAATATGAGATTTATGTAAGTATCCATTTCTGAAAACTAATCAAATTAGAACTAGTTTATTTTAAGTTACACAATAATCTAATCTGGAGGTAATAAAACATTTTATATTTGTCCAATGAGATATCAAGACCATTTCTGAATCGCAGGCACACAGACATCCAGACACAGAGAACTCATAGCTTCAGTCTCAAGTTAAAAGTAAACCCAGAAACATTTAAAAAAAAAACAAATCACAGGTTCAGATCTCAAAGGGCTGTTCTTCCAGTGAACATGAAATTTTTAATTGATTTGTGCTCACAAATAGATGAACACACAAACAATAAAAAAGATTACCAAACCAAAATCTCTGTCTCACTCAGCAGAGAAGAATCTCTATCATCGAGCTACAAGAAATCACTAACTAGTCAGATCTTAACATCAGATTCCCAAATATTGCTAACACCAGATAGAATAACAAACCAGGAACAAAACAAAATTACAAAATCTATAGATATAGGGGGGAAAAGGAAACCTAGAAAAATAGAGAGCCAGCAAAGTTAGAACTCTCTTGTCCCTTGACATTCACTCTGTAATTCATTTCTCAAGCAACACAGTTTAATGGGGTCCATCAGGTTAGTTCACTTGAGCATTACTGTAGAATCATTCACAAAAAGTATAATTTTAAAAAAGATAAAATCTTGACTCTCATGTAAATATAAGGTGAACATATATCAAAAATGTCTTCAATTCATTTATTAATGAGGGAACTAGTAATGTGTTAAGACTGGTTCAAAGAATATTCAAAGAACTAGGTATTAAAGACAATTTACTAAAGAAATATTCAGATATAATTTCTGGGTTAGATATAAAACTATTTAAACCCCAACAAGGTAGTTACCATTGCAGTTATCAGTTCTAATAGACAGAAATTACTTTCTCTACTGGGCAAAAATCTTCAAGTTAACAAGTAAATTTACATAATCTGGGCCTTTAATAAATAGTATGCTGAGAGTTGAACAAAATATATTCTCCTTGTTTGGGTGGGTTTGCATCCATATATGACATTGAAAAGATATGCTATTCATCTATTTGTCTTATTTCCAAGTTTTGGATCATTTTTCTTAACACTAAAAAAAAATAGTTGTCCTACTTGGGAGATAAAAGCTTCATGCCATCATTCCCTTGGGGAGCAAAAATAGTAAAGTTGATTGCTCTTGATTGATGAAAAGACATTCACTTTCTCTTGCCCAAGACTCCAAAGCCACTTTGGGTCAGGGCCAAGGCTAGAACCCAATATTTTAACTCTCACCACCTTCACATCCATTGTTTGAAGCACTACTTTCTGAAAAAGGTCTACTGGTTCTTTAAGACAGTATCAAGACAGAATCATAAAATGAGAGAGAGAGATACAGAATGTTAACTAACTCACAGTCACCCATGAGAGAAAGCTGACTCAGGTAAGAGGATCAAGAGGACTGCACCTCTTCCTGAGAGACATTCACAGTTCACAACAGTAAAATGCCCTGTGCGGTTCTGTCTCTCTGACTCCCCCCTCCAATCTCTCTTTGTGAAAATGTCACCTTCCAAAGACATTGTGAACCCCAGCCTGAGGAAGTCCCATCTGGCTAGGTCCTACCCTGTCCTGTGACCCAAGAAGGCCACCAGTAGGAGACAGAGTCGGCTCTAAAAATGAGACTCTTGGATTGGCTCTCAAGTTATCACCACTCTCACTGTGCAGTGTGACCAGAGAGGAAACTGCTGTTTCCGCTTCCGATGGTCCTTTACAATAACCTTAGAATTTTTTATTTTAATCGATTCTCTGCTTAAAAATCAAAATAAAGGTGAACAGGAAGCTGTGATACAACTCATTCAAGTTCTTACACCTTGTGGACAATGTTTTTCAAACAGCTGGAGAATATATCTTTTAATCTTTCTAAATAAAAATAAAACATGGTTCTCACACCTTGTGGACAATGTTTTTCAAACAGCTGGAGAATATATCTTTTAATCTTTCTATAGAACACAGAATGAATGCATCATTTAGTGAATTTTACTGAGTGTACCATTTAGAGCATCCTTGTAACCACCACCCAAGTCGAGAAATAGAACTTGTCCAGACACCCCAGAAACCTACTCCTTTCCTCTGAAACTTATCAACTGGACCATATTTTACGTGGAGTGGGGAGAAGAATATCCTGGACATTAAATAGAGCCAGGCGCTGTATTCTGACATTCCTGTATTATGTCAATGTGTGTTTGTGTGTGTATTTGTGTGTACTTTACTGAGCCACAATTTCTCACTGCTGGCCGCCATCAAAACAGTTTGATAGTCACTGAGCCACAGATAGTGTCCTGCCTACTGGATTAGCAGAGGAGAGTAGAGGGAGAAAAACTCCAAGATTTTGCTAGTTCCCTAAAAGCAGGGGCAGAGACAGAGACAGGCTCAGAGTCACATGATTCACACTTTACAATGACTGTAGCAGCTTCTTTTCTCACCTATCAGAACATTTTAGAAAACATAAAATATTTTTAAAGAAGATGAAATATCTGTCCATGTTATGCAAAAAAATGAATATGGAATATTATAAAGAAAGCAATTAATCCACACTTAAAACTAATTGCCTAACCCAGTGGGTCTTTAAATTATTCATTAGTGCTATTTAAAAATAATTGCAGTTTATGAGGAAAACCCATTATGGATTTCTTTTAAGAACTAAAAAGAAAGGGTTTTCTTTTTTCTTTTTTTTTTTATTTTATCAACTGCTTACAATTCTTGAAACCAGCCCATTTTTAGATTCGTTTAATATTCTCATTATCTCAGCCCCAATTGAATCAATTTTAACATTGGTCATACCAACACATCATGAACTTCCATGTCATAGGTTATGAACTCACAGAGAGGACAAGGATATTGTCCTAAAAAAAAATACGAAAGCTGTGTCCGAAAAGGAGCAAAGAAAAAGACTTTCAAGGAACAAAGCAGGAAGCTGCTATCAAGATGCATTTTCTTAGATTAAGCTGAATAACCTGAGATTTCCCCTTGAGTTTTGCTCACATTGGTCAGGACTTCTAAGTTATTTCTCTGCTTTCCCCTTGTACTTCATGCCTCCAGAAACTGAAACTGGACAGAAAAAAAAGGGAAAGAAGTATGGACAAGTTCACACAGCCATGACAGAGGAGTTCACAGCCAAATTTGTCAGAACCAAGGCCTGTGTTCTTAATTTCTCTGCTTCTCAGGTTCCTTCAAGGAATGCTCAGCACTGTAGCCATAAAATGGTACAACTGAAAAGGTCTAATTTAGTAGTTTTCCAAACTGTGTCTGCTCCCAGTTGCTCCCCATGGTATTGGGTTGTTGAGTTGGCAGGCTTGGGGTCCCCAAACCCACCTCAACACCCCACCCCCAAGCCTCTATCAGAAGAGCCTACTTTGTGCCTTTTAAATATTTCATTCAAGGAAAGTGTTCTCCTAAAAACAAAATTCAAAATGGACTCTCATGGTGTGGATAAAAACACCAAGCCCTAGAAAGAGGGGCAGGCTTGACCAAAGTGGATCAGCCAGCTACAGAACTGAAAGTAGACCAGGCCTTCTGATTCTGGGGTCAGTCATTATCCTCTTTAGATTGGGCCAGAGGCATAGAGAAAAGCATTGAGACCAGAATGAGCTGGTTCTAAATCTGATCTCAGTCACTTTCTAGTTAATTGTCCTTAAAGTTCCATTTGTCCTAAAGATCTCTGAGCCTCACTCTTCATCTGTTAAAAGGTGGCTCAGTCTGTAATCCCGCGCCTTTGGGAGGCTGAGGTGAGTGGATTGCCTGAGCCCGCAGGTTCGAGACCCGCCTGGGCAGCGAGACCTCATCTCCACAATAAATCAAAAAATCAGCCGGGCGTGGTAGAGCATGCCTGTAATTCCGGCTACTTGGAAGGCTGAGGCGGAAGGATCACCGAAGCCCAGCAGGTCGAGGCTGCGGTGGCCGGGAGCAACCACTGCACTCCAGTCTGGGCGACAGAGTGAGACTCCAACTCAAAAAAAAAATTTTTTTTTAAAGGTAAAAATACCAGCCTTGCACAACTAGATAAGCCATGGTACACAAAAACACTTTGTATATAATACATACATTGCAGGTACTCAGGTATGAACCGTATCTTTATCATCAGAGATCCTTCACAAGTCCCCACTGAACTATTTTTGCCTTGACCTGTTAAGAGAAATCTTTACTTCCTGTCCCTAACACAATCATTGCCCACAACCTTTCCTGGTACATGTACACTACTAGCACACATACACACACACACACACACACACACACACAAACACACACACACACACACAAACACACACACACACACACACCCCTGCTGTTGTGATGACTGAACATAAACACAGAGGAGACCCTGGGGCTGCAATTCCACGGATTCTCCCCTATCCTGTCAGCATGAATCCCTGGGTATCCAAACCTCTGAGAGTCCCTCTATCTATATCAACCCCTCCTCCCTCTTGACATCATTAAAAACAAACAAGCAAACTGTAGGCACAGAGGCAATATAAACAGAATACGCACTTTTCACAGGTATGATAAATATCAATTTGCAATAGTTAGAAAATAAGCAGATTGTTTTAGGGACCAAGGAAAAGATGGAACCTAGTTAAACTCATGACAAATGTGAACCTCACCTTATTAACACCTAGGATTCCAGTACCCTTGGTAGAGCAACAGTTCTCTTTCTGGTGCCAATTCTCTCATTCATACTCATTTGAAATGGGTTGGACCCCCACCCCCCGCTCCAGGATAGGCCCTTTACTAACTGAAGCCAACGAACGTATCCCCTTGCTCTGACCACAGCAATTGGTTCTGCGGTGGGGACGTCACTGAATAGGGCCAGGAGAGCAAACATATGTTTGCTAAAACTACTAGGAAAACCATCTCTCTCCAGCTAATTCTGCTCCTTCTCTTAATTATCTCCCTTAAATCTTCCCCAAAAAATCATTTACATTTTGTTGATTACAGATTTTTTGTATTAGATTTGTTTCTTTCATAGAGCATTAAAATACTATTTCTCTTGATTGCTGAGATTTTGTGGCATCCTCCCCTTAAATTTTGCCTCTGAGGCAAGTACCTGTCTCCTCAGCTTAGTCCTGGCCCTGTGACGAGGTCCACAGTTGCTACAACCACTTTTTTTTTTCACCTTGAGGAGAGACTTGGGAGTTGATATGGGATAATCACTTGGAGCTTCTGGAGATAGCTATTATTACATGAGACCAAGAGAAACCAGGTCCTAGTTATTTGAGCTACTAGAGCAAGCCTTGTTTGAAGCTAGTCCTACTTCTTCACAATTGACAAGCATCAGTAAATTTTCTTAACTCTGTAAGCCAACTTGAGTTGTTATAACCAAAATAATGCAAACTACCACAATGGCCAATCACGCAGGGTTAGCCCAGGATGTCTTGCTGTAGAGGATAATTCTAAGAATCTGAGTAATACTTTCAATCTGTGGTCAATCAAACAGAGCCAATGTGGTCTTGATCAACTTTCTGAACAGAATTTTCACTATAAAGTAATATTTTATTCTATCACATATTAGAGCCAAAGAGCACCAGGCACTGTGTTAAATACTTCATATATGTTATTTCATTTAATTCTCATAAAAGCAGTAATATCAAGTTAGTACCATTCCTGGCTATATTTTAGAGGAAGGGAAACCAATATATAAAGAAAAGCAGCATGATCAAGGTCATATGGGCAATGACAAGTGAGTTCACATCAAATTTGTCAGAACCAAAGCCTATGTTCCCAGTGGCTATCCAATCTGGTCTCAAGATTTTAGCTATAGATGGAAGAGAATACCTTCTATGTAATAGATGTGCAATAGGTGTCTCAAGAATGAATGAGCAAGTTAATTAATTGATTGAAAGTCAAAATGTTAGGCTTTTTGATATCCACTCATTTCATTTTTATTTACCTCCCTCTATAAATAGGGTATGAAGCCACAGCCTCTTTAGGTTAAGTTTGGGTTAATAGAGGTTTTTCTATTAAAGGAGTTGATTCTCAAGGGTTGTACCTCATCAGCATGGTTGAATACAAATTGTTGAGAAAAAACACACAAATATAGAATAATGGCTATCCATCTAAAAAAATCCCATGGCAAATCTGGTTTCCCGACTTCAAAGGCTGGAAGGGAATCAAACCAGGTCAAGGACTTGAAGATGTTTTGCAAAATATAAGGCAATGTATGACTAATTATTAGTGTTTTTATGTTTATTTTCTTTATTCAAGGACTTAGCATACAAAAAGCCTAAACTGAATGCTAAATTTCTTTTACTCTAAGACCTGGAGCGATCAGTTGATGAGTATGTTTGTAAGACAGAATCAATATGATGTTAAGCAATAAATTTATCTGACAAAGGTAAATATCACAGTAGGGAGTTCCAGGTTTTTAGCATTCTTAACCAAAGCAATAAATAAACAGACTCCTCCCAAAGTAAAGATGGAAATATAATTATTCAGTCTCTCCATGTTAGATTTGCCCAGAAATTGAAATATTGTTAGCAAACACAGATTTAAATTTTGTGCTCCAATGAATTGGTAGATCTCTTAGTTTATTGTTTTGATTCCTCTGCTTTCTACCACAGGGAAATTATGCAAACTCTTCTAGTACATGAAAAGAATACTGATAATTACGGAATTTGCTGCTTAGCTTGAAGATAATTTCGTGAATCCTTTCTGATCTATTGGCATGGTAGCCTGTGTGCGGTTGTGTAGCAGCTCTTCTTAAGACCTGTGATCTGACGCATGTGCTAAGTGTGTTTGAAGCTCTGTAATGCCAAGCCAACCATTCAATTCAGCAAATAAAAGTCAGCCCAGACAGTTTTTCCCTAAAGGCACTGGTTGCTTCACAGATTTGTTACCCTGTGGTCCCATAGTGGCGGGGGCGGGGTGGGTCACAACACAGTCTGGTTCCAATCCCACCAGCAGGTCAGAAACCCTTGGAAAGATTCACAAAATGAAAACCCCAGGGTCCCACCCCAGATCTGTAGATGAGCATCAGGACCCGGGAAATCTGCCTTTAAATAAACTTTTCAGGTGATTCTTCTGCACAGCCAGGTAGAGAGAACACTTCCGTGTTCATGACAGCACAGAGGCCAGGAGGGACAAAGATAATTCAATCCTTTGTTTTGTCTGCATGACATTCTACATAACTGTTTTCATTTTATTTTTTGTACAAAACCTGTTCGACCCCCTGGCTGCTATAATGTCACCAAGCTACAGGATCGCAGGCTTTGCTTCCGTCTGGAAAGACTACAATGTTAGGAGCTGAGAGAATTGTATTTATCACAGCGTCTTGGAGCGTGTCTGTTGCAAGCATCCCATCTGCATTCTCCACAGTCGTTCTCTCCCATAGAGGTTCAAAGTCTTCACTCTGTTATAAATAATAACTCTTCAGCTTTAAAGGCAGTAAGTTTCTCAGTTATAGGCTAAATACCTCTTTTCACCTGACCACACAAACAGAAAAAGCTAATGGAGTGCAATGGAAAGTATACAGGTTTTAAATCCTGCACTTACCAGCTTTGCAGACTTTGGGCACACTATTGAATCCCACTAAACCTCAGTTTTCTCATCTCTAAAATGGGATTTAATGGCATTATAATAATATATAATTACCTCATGGAATTATGCATATTAAATAAGATAACCCATATAAAATATATGATAAATGGTAGCTATTATGATAATCAGTATTACTAAATGATGTTTTCTAGACCTCAGAACACCCTAAAACTTTTGCATTAGTTGTGGTCTAATCTACCAGTTTTCTTACTACAAAAGTGTGAACAAAATTTCAAGTATATTTTGCTTGGAGAAGAGTTAAATAAACATATTATTTTGTTTAAGTTTGGCGAGGTCGTACTCCTAAAATGCTTTTCTCTGGTCAGACAACACCTAAAGAATTCAGATTATTTCTAGGCATCCATTTTAAGAAAGACATAGATAATCACAGTATCTGGGGAGAAGTGACCAGGGAAGTGTTGGAAACCAAGGCAATATCATATGAGAAATTGTTTTAAAAATTGGTGTTCCCAGCTAGGAAAAGAAAAATCACAAGGAAAAGCAAAACAATGCTCTTCAAATATCCAAACAGCTTTTGCAAAGATATAGAATATCACTTACTGAGATGGCCCCAAGTAGTACAATTCAAATGAGGATGCTAAGGATTAACAATAAGGCGCTAAGAGTCCAAGGTGACTTGGGTCCAGAATTTTCCTCACACTGAGCTCTCTGCTTCTATCCAGGCTAACCAAAAATGTGTGTTAATTTTGAAACAGCCATATTACAATGCTGCTCTTTCTGAGTATCCAAATGTGTCTGGGGCTCTTGTTGAGAACAGGTAGGCTGCAAATTAGCAAGGAACCGCTGTACTTCACATGAGAAAAACAGTCCCAAAGACATAGATATACAAGCAGTAGAGGCCAGCTGCCTCAGTACATTATTTAAAGAGGTCCAAAAAGTACCATGTACAAGTGCCAGGCTTTCCACTACCTGTGTGGAGCTCTTGCCCTAACATTAAGCCTACCAATAAAAGTAGGGGCCTGGAGTTGGGGAGAGGTCCACATACAGATGGCCCTGGCTGCTCAGCAAACCCTTGGCCCACAAACTAAAATCCAGTCCAGAACAAATCAGGGACTTTCCTTAATCCCAAAAGCAGATCATTGTTTAAAACGACCCAAATTCCTGAATTCAGAAGAAAATAGGAAAGCCACTATTATTCAACTTGATTCTCTTAACGCATGATGGGGAACCCCAAAATCTCTAAGTTTATTCTATAAAAATAATCCAACTTATGTTCTATTTAGCAGTAATGCCACAGTATTAAAACATACCTTTTCTCAGACCAAAATTTAACAAATTTCTTTACACATCTTCCAAAAATAAAGAGTTGGTCAATCTATTGACAAGGAATAGAAATGAATTTGCAAATGAATTTCATGACTGTAACTCTCTATCATTTCATTTATTCTCCAAACATAAGCCATTTATGGGAGTGCTGTTTCCTGGTAGGAAAATATTGGGGCTGAGCTGGTAAACACGCCTAACTCACTGTCTAGCACGTGTATCTTGATGTGGTCTTGTTTTGGAGTTTTTTTTAATTCAATACCAAATACACCATACATTTTTTATGTACAAGGTATCTCATATCTTTATAGGGTGAAAAAAGACTCCATTTATAATTTCAAGTATGAAAAATAGGAATAAAGAGAAGTGTTAGGTAAATTCAAGGGTAAAATATCAAATCTGGCAATCTCTTAGAGCCACCAAATACTCTAAAAGGATTCAAGGAAAAGTAATTTCTGAAACTGTTCAGTGAGCGTTTCAGCAAGAATTTATTTTAATTGCTTTATAAATTGCTTTAATCCTATATTTAGGGAATCATTAGGGGCCTTAAAGGGTCACTTAAAATTTTCACTTATGCTTAACTAAATTTTATGGAGAAAATTACATGTTTTAATAGTATTCACAGAATTGTGGACTTGAAAAGGTCTCAAGATGTGTCCTTCTAAAATAGCAAAGGTCTGTGACTCAATATCATTTAATTTTCACAATAGCTCTACGAGGTAAGTATAATTATTCTAATATTACAGATGAGGCAACTGACCCTCAGAGAGTTTTACTTAGTTGCCAAGTAAGAAATTTGAAGGAAGGATCCTGCCTTATCCATCTTTTCATCCCCAGGATCTGACACAGGACAGACATTCGATATGTTACTTCAGGAGTTCTCAAAGTGTGGTCCCTGGCCAGGAGCAGTGGCTTATGGCTATAATCTCAGCACTTCAGGAGACCAAGGTGGAAGGATAGATTGAAGTCAGGAGTCTGAGACCAGCCTGGGCAACATAGCAAACCCTTATTTCCACAAAAAAAAAAAAGTAATGTGATTAATAGACCAGCAACGTGAGCATCACTTGGGAATGTGTTAGATACTCAAACTCTCAGCCCCACCTCAGACCTCCTGACTCACACATTCTGAGTATAGCAAGACATGTTTTAACAAGTCCAGCAGGAGATTTATGCACATTACATTTGGTTTTAGTGACACATAACAGATTTAGTGATGCACACTAAAGTGGGTGAGAACCTCTGTGTTAAATGAATGTTGACTGAAGACCATGCTGCTGGGAAGATGTGGATTCAGGATCTGTGGAACCCAGATGTCAAAGTCGAAAGGAAGCACTAGGAAAGTAGCATCTCAGCTATGGATTGACCTTTCATGGAGTCTCCTGGTAGCCTAATTCTTAAAGGAGCTATGTACCCTCAAGCCAGTGTCTGCCAGGACCAACACACACCTGAGTGCCCCCAACAGGCCTCTCTGCCATAGAATCCAGGTCCCCTTCCTGTGATGATTATAATTAGTCAAGTTTCCACTTTTCTTTCTTCTTCCCAAACCCCTCTCAGCAAGGGCCACCTGAGGAAAGAAAATTCTATCTTGCATAAAACCAGATTTATCTTCATTCTTTGCCCAACAATACAATGAAAGCCCAAATGATTTTTCCGCATTTGGTAACACTTAGAGGCTTTTCATCAACACAAGAATAAAGAGGAGAACTATTTTCCTCATTTCTGTTTACTGCAGTGATACAGATGAAAGAAAACAATTTAAATCCATAAACTACTGAGATGTCTTTGACTTAAAATAAGCACCAAAGCCTCTGTCATTTATCTGAAATCACAGCTTGTCTGAGTTGAAAGGGGCCTAAGAGATCATGAAGTCAGTGCAACATGATTTGTGATGGTACCCGATACTGTTTCTTTTAAAGAGTTATATATGTATTTTTAAATGCGTTAGGAAAAATATATACATAACTCTCCTATCAAACCCAGGCTTTCTTGTATATGACTGCCTAAGGTAAAGCCAGAATCATTTGTACTTTAAAAAAAAAGTGAGGTAATTTCAGAATAAGTAAATAAGGAAGGTGTCATGCAAATATGGCAAAAATCATGAAAGTGATACATGAAGACTGGCGATTGGCTATCATTCCTAACAGGATCCTGGCAGGAAAGGGAATTCACCCTACTCCAGATGGTATAAACGGAGAAGCTTCGATGAAGGAAATACTTAGGGAGTTGTGGGCAGGGTCAAGAAAACCAAACGAGATGGTTTTCTTGTCCACCTAGCAGCAAGCTAGAGGAGGAAGCTGTTACTACCCCTAGGGCTGGAGAGGCAAGATGGGAGTTTTGGAAGAGAGATGGCCTAGCAAGAACCCAGAGAGAGCAATGGGGAGAAGAAACAGGGAAGAAACAGCTCAGCCTCTCCTCCTACTCTCCTGTGTCCGAACTGCTGGTCCCAATGCCAATCCCAAGTCGAAGCCATAAGCAAAGGAACCGGGCAATCCCATTGGTAGGGGTCAGCCTCCAGTAGCGAATGTGGGACCAAGGATTATTGGGAAGGTTCATCACCAGGTCAGGGAGACACTGGTCTAGCCCAACCTGCTCCTTTGGTAAGTGCAGACCTTCTAACCAGCAGGAAAGCCAGGCCATAGAGGCTCCTGGCAGATTCACCAGGCAGATCAAAAATACTCCTAGAGAGAGCTATAGATCTCAGAGAAGTTACTTAAGCTCTCTGCACCTCAGTTTCATTGTCTGAAAAGTGAACAGATTATTTGCAGGTTTGTTGTGAAGGTTACAAATAACATGTGACATTGCTGATCCACGGTAGGTGTCTGCAGCCAGGCTTGGATTGCTGGAAATGCTCAGAGTTCATGTTACACCTGGGCTTTCACTTCCTTCTAACATGCTTTATCAAATGGGAGCTGATTGTTTCATTTTTGAACACTGAAGATAACACCTCTGCTGCCTCATGGAACCCATTCTAAACCTAGGGTGCTGTCCTAAGCCAGGATGTCCTTTGTCAGCTCCACTGTCCCTCCTACAAAGCCATATCACTCTGGAGCCCATCCCTTCAATTATTCAGTATCCTTTGTGTGTCATATTATTACCCTAACCCACCCCTGAGAGCCATGCTTCTAGAGTACATGTCCCCCGCCATGTACTCAACCCAGCAAGTAGTCAAATGAACTCCAAAGCATAACTTTACCAGGAGGGCAAGCAGCCCACTCCAAAAACCAGGAAGAAAGGGAAGGTGCCAGGGCAAGGACAAGATGAAACAAAAATACCAGGAAGTCATCAATGGTCTAAGGCCACCAGCATATGAAGGAGAAATGTCCATCTCAGAGCAAGGCAACAGCCAGAGGTGTGGTCTCAGCTTCTCAAGTCTGTCCTAGCTGGGTCAAATTGACACTGGGCTAAAGTTAACCTTGGTGATCAGTCAAGGTTAAAGTAGAGAGAAGAGGGGCAGGGTACCATCATGCCATTTCCCTCCATGCCCCCACGAGGTAGCTGTACCTCTCAGATAACCCAGTGCCTCTGGACATCTCTCTTCCCAGCCTCTCTTCCCTACATTGCTCCGAACTCATCTTCTTTTCCACCCTACTTTCTACTTTTCATCCTTTATTAGTTACCTATTGCTGCTTAGCCACTAGCACAAAACTTTGTGGCTGAAAACAACAACTCTTGTTTGTTCAGAATTCTGCAAGTTGGGCTGAGCTCAACTGGGAAGTTCTTCTGCTAGCCTTACTTGGGTCACTCATCTGGCTACAGTCATGCAAGTGCCCAACCAAAGCTGGGTGACCTGAGATGGCCACACTTAAATGTCTGGTGGACTGCCAAGGGGACAAGGTTCTTTTCTATGTGACTTCTCCAGAAGTACAGCATCCCTTTCTTTTCTTTTTTTTTTTTTTTTTTTTTTGAGTTGGA
>NW_007260029.1:35497-73956 GCF_000164805.1 Carlito syrichta | reverse complement strand
GAACCCACGGGCTCAGGCAATCCACTCACCTCAGCCTCCCAAAGGCGCGGGATTACGGGCTGAGCCACCGAGCCCGGCTTAGCATCCATTTTTTACATGACAGCAGGAACATTCCAAGAGAACAAACCTATACTTGCTGAAGTCCCAATGGCCAGAGAAGTCCCATGGCCAAACTCCCAGTCAATGAGGATGAGGACTACAAAAGGTCATGGATACCAGGAGTCATGAATTGTCGTTTTCAGCCAC
This sequence comes from Carlito syrichta, assembly GCF_000164805.1. Taxonomy (NCBI): domain Eukaryota; kingdom Metazoa; phylum Chordata; class Mammalia; order Primates; family Tarsiidae; genus Carlito; species Carlito syrichta. The sequence goes on along the minus strand of NW_007260029.1, from coordinate 73,710 downwards.
AAAGTTTTGTGCTAGTTGCTAAGCAACAATAGGTAACTAATAAAGGATGAAAAGTAGAAAGTAGCATAAAAAAGAAGAGTAGTTAAGAGCAATGTAGGAAGAGAGGCTCGCAAGAAAGATGTCCAGAGGCACTGGGCTGAATGAGAGGTGTGGCCACCTTGTGGGGCATGGACGGAAATGACATGATGGTACCTTGCCCCTCTTCTCTCTACTTTAATCTTGGCTGGTCACCAAAGAGCTATCAATGTTACAATTTACTTTGCCATTCTCAAGTATCTAATAAGGTCAGAGGAAACTATTTTGGGAGAGAAATAGAAATTAAACTCATCAGACATTTAAGCACCTACTATGGGAAACCTTTCTCTTAAAACATTCACAGACCCATAGGGATATATAAGAAAATAAGTCATGGCCGGGCTCGGTGGCTCAGCCTGTAATCCCGCGCCTTTGGGAGGCTGAGGTGAATGGATTGCCTGAGCCTGCGGGTTCGAGACCCGCCTGGGCAGCGAGACCTCATCTCTACAATAAATCAAAAAATCAGCCGGGCGCGGTAGCGCATGCCTGTAATTCCGGCTACTCGGAAGGCTGAGGCGGAAGGATCGCCGGATCCCAGCAGGTCGAGGCTGCAGTGGCCAGGAGCAGCCACTGCACTCCAGTCTGGGCGACAGAGTGAGACTCCAACTCAAAAAATAAAATAAAATAAAATAAGTCATAACACAGTGTGATAACAACTAACTTGACTGTGTTGGAATCAAGATATATCACACTTATGCTTGAAACCCTTTAAGAACTTCCCACAGTATTTAAAATAAAACCCAAAGATTTTATTTTAATCTAAAAGAGCCAACATAAACTAACCCCTGCTTTATATCCCAGCCTCATCTCCTGCCTTTCTTCCCTAAGAACCCTGTGTTCCAGCCACACTGGCTTTCTCACAGATCCTCAAACACCCATAGTTCTTTTCAGGATTGTGAACATGACCAAATTTTTACCTCTTTCTAGAATGCAAACCCTTTTCCTCAAACACCCAACTTCAGTGCATCAGTCAGAGTCCATTTGTGGAAAACAGAATCCACACCAGGTATTTCAATAAAGGGTCTACAATTATGTTCAGGACCTACTTATGAGTGAAAACATGCGGTATTCAGTTCTTTGTTTCTGTGATAGATCACTGAGTATAATGAACTCTAAACCCATCCAATTTGCTGTGAAGTCCATGCTTTTGTCCTTCTTTATGGTTGCATACTATCCCACCATGTATATGTAACCACATTATCTTTATCCAGTCTACTTTTGAATGACAGTACTAAATTGTATACCTTAAATGGTGAACTTTATCATATGTGAATTATTATTAATTTTTTAAAATTTAAGAAGTAAACATGTATATCACATCTTTAGATTAATGCATTGAGCCTATTTCCATAATCATAACAAGTTTTTAAATGGTTTCCTTCAAAGAAAATGGTAGATGTCAACATAGCAAATCACTAATATAGTCACTTAGTGTTCTGAGGCAGGAAACCTAAAGAGTTTATTATTATGTCTTTATAATATATCTCATAACAATCATTAATATGCATTGAAGGCAGACTATGTGTGCGGGCTTGTTCTTAAAATCTCCCATGTTTGTAAATCACTGAATTCTCACAACAACCCTGTAAGGTTGACACTAGTAATATCTCTATTTTATTTTTTATTTTACTTTATTGGGGAGGGGGCATGAAATCTCTCTCTGTCACCCAGGCAGGAGTGCAGTGACAAGACCACAGCTTACTGCAGCCTCAATCTACTGGGCTCAGGCAATCCTTCTACCTCAGCTTCTCGAGTAGCTGGGACTATAAACGTGTGCCACCATGCCCAGCTAATTTTTTTCTTGTAGAGACAAGGTCTCTCAAACGCCTGAGCTCAAGCAATCCTCTTGCCTCAGTCTCCCAAAGTGCTGAAATTACAGGTGTGAGCCACCACACCCAACCTATTGTTTCTGTGTAAAGACAAGGAAATCAAGGCCTTTGGAGGTTATATATATCCCAAATTAGAGCCAGGACATATCAGGGGGAATGGAACCTATGAGGTCTGGCTTCAATATCTCTGTTCTTATCCACAACACATGCTATCAACAAATGCTGATATTATTATTCTACTAATGTTTTAAATGTGAATAGTGCCTCACAGTTTACAGGATATTTTACCATAAACAAAAGGAATATTTTATTGAAATCAACGTTAAGATTGCATCCTGGGCTAAATTCAGATTCAACGGACATTTATATACTACCTACCTGATTTTAATGTTGTTTTTTTTTTTACTTAAAATTTCACGAATACTACCTAAGACAATGAGTGTACTTATTGTTTGAATAAAAGCATGAGTGAAAAGGGTGCCACTAATAATACCTATTTCGCTCTATGGTTTACCACTTTCAAAAATCTTCACATACATTTGATCTTCCAACTCTCCAAAGTAGAAAAAACAGAAACAATTATTCCCTTATTGCCTATGATAAAATTGAGGCCCCAAAAAGTGGAGACAGAACTTTCACGAAGATGTTCTGGTTTGTAATCATCTATACAACATGCTATCTACCAATTGGATCATTTTGAGATGATATATTCACAATAATTTGGACAATTTTGCAAATGCTGTTTCTGTAAAAGTCAGTGTGGCATTTTCCCCCATCTAGCTAGAACCAGTTTCTATCAATAGCATGCTCAAAGGAAGTGTTTCTTTGCTGTCATTATTTTCAATGTTAAAGGAAACATGCGAATGACTGGTTTTATGTACAATACATATGCAACAAAAGTGAGAAATGACCCCTGATTCTCCTTGGTATCCACGTTCTTCCCTCTAGTGGGGGTTGGAATGGCCATATTCACGGGGGTGAATAACTGGGCTGCGTCCCTTCATCCAGAAAGCAGCACATTTAAGGCAAATCACTCTGGGGAAATGTTCTCCTCATTTAGAATCACCGGAAGGAAAGAGATTTCAGATCTCATGTAGGCATACCATCCCAAAGATCATATTTCCCTTTGTGTTTTCACAGCCAGGAAATCCTTCATCAAATCCAAGTAAATCCCTCTTTCTCTTCCCTAAGCCCTCATCTTGTTCTGTTTTCTGTGAGGAGGGAGAACAGCTGGTTGTTTCTGGGAGAAGCAGCAACCCCTGAAATCTGCCCACTCCGGCATGCTGCGGGATTCCAAATATTTAAGTGTCAGGCATCTGAGTGTTAATTACCTTACCGTGGCTCCCACCTCGGTGCTGATGGGTGCAAAGCCAAGCTGACCAAGCTAAGCATTACGGGAAGAGAAAGCAGAAAGCAGGCTAAGGCCTCCCCAGAGGGCCCTAACCTCACACCACAGACTCTCACACATTGCTCTTACCATTTCCCCCTCCCCACTCTAGTGCTCTGCCCCTTCTCACTACTCCCACCTGGACACCCATGTAGGCATAGACATACTCCCACACACAAACGGAAAGCCTTGGGGTTCGCCCTTTCCCCCACTTTCTCAGCTCTTCTCCCACCCATCCCACCCCACCCTTGATCTATTTATTTTCTCTTGAGTGTCGGAAGTTTCCGCCTCCAAAATTAAAGCCTCTTGGTTATAGTGGTAATTCTTATCTATTCCCTTGCCTATAGCTAGGGCTTCTCAGGACAGCTTTGCACAATGAATACTTTCTCATGCGGCCCATGGTATTTTTCCATGGTTTGGAATGACTGAGAGAAACAGTCTGCATCACTCATTATTGATGGAAAGACCCAGTAAGGCTAAGGGAGTAATAAATACAGAGCAAGCACTCCATGTTGGTTTGGTACACCCTGACCAAGGATGCAAAAGAAATCCTTAAGAGCCAGTCTTGTCACTGGGGATCTTTCACAGAATCTGCCTTGGGTGGGAGGGCATTTAGCTAGAACTGGATCATGATAATATAAATATATCATAATAAATATATGCACTAATTATATAATAAATGCAATTTTCTACAGATATAGATTATAAATATAAAAAACTAGATCATAAAAAAGTAGCCCAGATAACCAGAGATTCTGGGCCCAAGCTACTGAATTCATATACTTGAATCCATATAACCCACCCCCATGGTACTCCTGGGTCCTTTGTGAACTTTATAAACTCTCCACTCAGCTCCTTCTTCTGTAATTGGGAACAGTAGAGCCTAGTCTCCAGGCCACATCACCTGGTCCCCCACACACTCCAAATGAGAGAGCTAAAGCTAGGAAACTGCATAAAAGACGTCTAATAAGGTTTTGACCATTGCATAGAATACAGCGGGCATAACCTTTTAATCTCATGCACAATATCTCTTAATAGAGGGTAAATTCCCCAGTGAGCCACCACCAAAAATCTTTCTATATCACCAACTTGGGCAATTACTTACTGTTTTGCAATTAAACTCACTCAGGAAAATAGAATCATTACTGTGAGGAGTAGCTAACCAGCAAAGGGCGAAACTGCTTTCAGCCATATGGCAGGCAATTCCCAATGATGTCAACAGAAAATTGCACATGAGTAACTGCGAGGCGAGATTCATCCCTGGGAGAGACTCTGAAGTTTTACTATCATAAAGGGAAGTGGGAAAGTGTAGGAACCAAGTGTGGCTGTGTAAAGCCATCATTTTCATGCAAACATAGATAGACTTTCTTGGTCAAGTTGACCGATACCAGACCATTCACATAGCTTATTCTTCCATTCGTTCTTACTCAGTACCCTAACAATTTGTGGGTTAACTTTTTAAAATTAAAAATAAAGACTAAAATTGGAATAAGTGGTATGAGCATTGTTTTCCTCTATCTAATAAAATATCTACTGTCTGGAATCAAAATTGCGCTGGGATCTCCTCCTCCTTTCCCCCACATACATATATACATTATCCACATGCTATCCGAAAAGACTTCCATAATAAATTTCTTTTCTGCCCAAAGTGGGAAGGGGGAACAGAAGAGAGTCTTTAGTAAAATGCTTCATTTTAAAATTTTTTTGCACAATGAGATTCTGCATATAATAGAGAGATGCTCAAGAATAATATGTTTTGAGTTAGTGAATAAAGATCTTCAGGATGCTGAGAATCATGCAGAAGGAATGCATAAAGTCTAAAAACACAAAATCTACCATGATATGGTTTATATTAGAGGCCATCGATAAGATGGAGAAGTAACACATGAAAAGCCATAAACACAGAGCGGTCTTCTGTAAGTGCTGTCACTTCCTCAACAAAGAGGCAAAAGAAAGTCTCAGACCTAGGCTTGTCAGCAGCCTCTTCTCGCAGACAGCCCCTCGGGCACCAGGGTGCTGAACTGGCATCAGGTCACCAGACAGTGCCAAGCAGTTCTGTCGCATGTGCCAGCCTGGGCTGGATCCCATGCAGCATATTGTTAAGAACTTGCTGCATTCAAATAAGTAAAAGAGATCATTCCTATGTCAAAACAATACCTCCTTTCATTCATTTAAGTGAAATAAAGTCCCAGCCCTGAGGGCTTGTTTTTCAAAGGCTGGGAGTGGATTATAAATTTAGAAAGGAAAAACATTGCCTCTTGCTTTTATTTTACTCCTGTAGGCTCTTAGTGTGTGATTGCTCCATCAAGTCCATAAGAAGGAAGGATGTTGATGAGAAAACAAGTGGAAGAGAGAATAGGTTATTTGGAACAAGACAGGAGGCTCAGGAGAATCATTCACTAGATTCACCATAGCATTGTTTGCTGGGAAGACAATGAACCAAACTGGGGTGATGACTATAGAAAGAATAATCACAATAATAAAATTAATACTAACACAGGCTGAGTGCCCCCATGTGCAAAGCACTGAGATAAGCATTTTACACATGTTATCTTACTCTCAGTTATCCATACGGACTTCAACCTCCCAGCTTCCCTGTGTGGTAGATACTACTATTGTCCCCATTTCACAGACAATAAAAGTGAGATTAAATCATGTAGAAAAGGAGATATAAAATGAAAGGATTCATTAGGAAGGGATGTGATTGGTCAGGAAGGGCGAGGAATGGTCATTTGAATGAGAGGGAATGTCTGGCCAAAACTCCCCATCTTGGTACCAAGGAGATAAGTTTACAAAGTCAACCAAGGCAGATGACCGTAGGCAAGTACCAGAGATCCCAGCAGGCAGGGTTCAAGGTTTGGACTATGAGTGGAGTCCACCAGCCTTGTAGTCCCAGCCAGGGAAGGATGGCCACATCCACAATGGGCTGGACTGTTGCTTTCAGTGGGTGACCTATGGTAGGAACAAAGGGCAAGTGTATTCAGGATCAAAGGTATCAGTACAGAGACAAGACAGGGGTCAAGTCATCAGAATGAAAGGAGTGAGCCAGGCCGGTGGCCAGGTCACAGAAGACAGCTCATAAACCAGTGGATTGGAATGAAGCCACAGCCTCTTCTTCAGTTGACCTGATGCATGCACAAAGAGCCTCAACTGAGCTTCAGCCTGGAACTGTGCAATGAGCAACTTGCCTGCAAGAAACTGCACTGTGGGTAGGGAGGAGAGAGCTATGCATAATATCAGAAATGCTCTCCTGGGTGCTCTAGACACTGGATTGTAGACAGCAAAGCTGCACCTGACTTGAACTCTTATTCTGGATGGCCAAGATTCACCTGAGTACTTTTTGTCCTCCGGTACTGTCGCCACATTTAATCTGATCCAAATAATCTCAAGGCCTGATTTCAATATTCCCTTAAATTCACTCTGAGACTCTTTCCAGACACTTTAAGGTAGGTCCAAAGATCTGGAGCATTGTGTTCTTAAAAGCTTCCTCCCAGCAATGTGTCCCACACCTTGAGAGGCCTCCTGCCTCTGACTCACCTGAAATACAGGTGGATGCCCTTTGTTAAACTGTCAGGGTTAATTGACAGCTCACTTTCTAGCCTCTTTACCAATTAGGGAAGGATCTTCATTCCAGTTCCTTTTTACTTCCCTGTTTCCATTCTCTCTCTCTCTCTCTCTCTCTCTCTCTCTCTCTCTCTCTCTCTCTCTCTCTCTTTGGCTAAAAGATTAAGGTCTAACAGGGTTTTAGTGCCAGTAAGGAGAAAGCCCTTTGATTAATTTTTCTAAAGATAAGAAAGTATCGTTACGCTCAAACAAGGAACAGAAAGGTTTTCCAGAGGTAGCAGCTGGAAAGGTGACAACTAAATTGGAAACGGGGCGTCGACAGCAACTCTAGGGCACTGCCTGCAACTCCTCTGCCAGGTGCCTTTGAAGCCCAATCTTCTGAGAGCCTTTGTTTCTTTACGAGAACAGAATGTTTGACAGCCAAAATTAAACAAGGATGTTGACCGTATGGTCAGACAAAGTTTGTGATATTAGAAAACAGGGCTCGGTTTAAAATAAGAAGAGAGCACCAACTGCTGCCACGAATGTTGTCAGGGAATTAGAAATTTCCATTAATAAAAGTGGTTCATTTTTAAAGCGTGGACATGTCCAATTAATTGATGATCAATTTTCAAACAATCTGCTTTTTTTTAAAACACACTTACCGCTCAAACCATACTTAACCTGATTTAATCACGCGTTGGCATTTCAAAAGGCACTTCAGACTCAAGCCTGGCTCAAGGTCTTTACTCTAAGTTAGAATGCTAATTCCACCATAGACCTGTCTCTCCTCCTCTGCCCTTGCCTCTTAGCAGTCTTGCTTCAACCCAGTAGCCAGAGCGGCTCTTTGGAAACATGACAGCACACAGCATTCTGTGCTCAAGGTCCTCCTCTGAAGACTTGCCTTTGTGAGTCAAAGCAAAATCACAAGTCCTGATTCTGACTTCCCAGGCCACCTGGTCTACCCAAGCCTCCTAACCTGGAGAGCCACCTTGCAATTCCTGAAACAACAAACCCACCACCCACTGTGTCTGCATTCACGAATCCCTCTGCAGAGAATCTTCTTCCATGGTTTATTCCTTCACTTCTTTTAGCCCTGTGCACAAATACCCGCTAATCAGTAAGGCCTTTTCTACTCGCCTTACCTAAAACACAAAACTCCTCCCCACAACCCACGTACACAGATACATATGTGCACACACATCCCTTATCTCCTTGATCATGCTTCCTTTTATTCGCCTCAGGAAGGCAAGGGCTTTGTGTCTGTTGGTTGCATTCATTGCTGAATACGTACGGTTGGCGATACTGAATATCTGTTGAATCGTGAATGGATATGCTTAGCACAGAAAAGTTGAAAAATTCAAGTTCTTATTTACTTATCCAGGCTGATTGATGCGGGTCTGGAAATAGTATGACTGGTTCTGGAGGCAGGACAAATAATTCTAGTCATTGAGCAGCCACTGGTGTATGTAGCCACACAAACTTCAGAGCCCGGTCTCACTTCTGCTGTGAACATGGGCCACTGTGTTTTAATGCTTATACTCTTCACCCTTCATTATCATGAGTTCTTGGGTAGCAGAAGTTACATTAGTCATATTCAACATGCATTTGATAAATGGCTACCAAGTATCCAGCTCTTAGGCAAGACACTCAGAATACAGAAATAAAATGCAGTGTTGATTCCAGCAGTTACACACCTTCGGGCAGGCTGAGTCACTCACAAAAAGTTGTGCGGTGCAAAACCTCCATGGTGGTACATAACAGCCATGTAATATGATCAATGATCAATTAATTACCAATTCCAACTGATTATACCTTCCAATATCTCTCACATCCTTTTGCTGCACTGCTGGTGACCTAGTTTTTATCTAGTTAGCCTGAATAAATCATCATCCTGGAGTACCTGCGACTGCCATGAGAATATGCCTTGCAGACATCCAACTACAGGAAGTATAATATACCAGGGGTCTTGGCTGCCATGCCCTGAAATCCATTGCCCAGTCTGTGCTTTCCATCAGTAACAGACCGTGGCAGTGATAATTACTAAGGCAGGCCCCATTCCTGGGAGGCACACACTCCTTTGATGGCTGACTGTGGCTGGAGGACTCCTGACAGCCTTGCCAAACATTGCTAAGACTACATAGCAGTCTAGGATGTTGCCACCTGCCTTCCTTCCCTGGCTTTGTCACCTGTGGTCAGGCTTACATTGAGGTCTGATGGCCCCCCCAGCCTTTTGCAGCTTCCCGGTCCCCAGAAACTCACAGGTGTTTCCCTAATAAAATGCTTGCATGCTTAATCCTATCTTGGCTTCTGCTTCTTAGAGGACCTAGACACTACTCCTTCCTCAACTACCAACTCTAACTTTAATTCCCTACAATGTGTTCCCCAAAGACAGTGATCTTCCCAACAAGAAAATCAGAACTGCTTCACCCCTCCTCAAAATTATTTGAATACCCATCACTCATAGAATAAAGTTCAACCTCTTTAGTGTGACTTGAGCAAATAGGAGGCACTTTACGCTCCAGTCTTTACTGACTTTTTCAGCCTCCTCCCTAGACTTTGCTGCCTTGCATTTTATGCTTTGGCAGCTTCAAATTACTACAGTTCCCAGAAGAACCATGCTCCCATAAGCTGTTTTATTTTCAGCACATTTTCTCCTCTGTCTGGAAAACCATCCTATCCCAACCTTCCACTGTCCCTATACACACACACACACACACATACACACACACACACACACACACACACAGAGCACACTACCAATATCTTCCATGGTCAAGACCCAGCCCCAGCAGGGTTTACCCATGGAACCCCCTGCATGACTCTGTCTGACGGGTTCTTGCACTTGGAAAACCTCCTTTCCAGAACTTTTCACAGTGTAGCCTTTGGAGGCTTTCTCCTCACTCTGCTTCCACAAAAATTCCTCAAAGGCAGCAAATATGAAGGATTCCCTAATGGGCTATCTGCTCAGTCCCCTTTTCCTAAGACCTCTCCACCATCCCAAAGGATGACTTTGCTGGGTCCCAGATAGCCATATTCTTCAATGTGGCTGCCCCCCCACAACAGAGTTGAGTGAACCAATTGTAAGTATGTAACATTTAGGCCAATTCGAGTTTCCTCTCATTTAGATTTTGAGAATTTAGATTTTAGAATTTAGATTTTGAATGAAGAAAAAGTCTTTGGGCAGCTGGGTCTGCAATATTTTGTGAACAACAGAGAAGAACAAAGCCAGTAGACAGAAAGGAACAGAGACAGAGATGAAAGAAGTTGTTTTTTGTTTTTGTTTTTGTTTTTTTGAGTTGGAGTCTCACTCTGTCACCCAGAGTGGAGTGCAGTGGCCGCTCCCGGCCACCACAGCCTCGATCTGCTGGGCTCCGGTGATCCTTCCGCCTCAGCCTTCCAAGTGGTTGGAACTACAGGTGCATGCTACCACGCCTGGCTAGTTTTTGGTTTATTGTAGAGATGAGGTCTCGCCAAGTTGCCTGGGCAGGTCTCGAACCCACGGGCTCAGGCAATCCACTCACCTCAGCCTCCCAAAGCGCGGGATTACAGGCCGAGCCACCAAGCCCGGCTGAAAGAAGTTTCTAACGCCTCACTACTTCCATCTTCTCCCTTGCTATGTCATCCTCTTTTCTATTATGCTAGCTTGAAAAGACAGGGCATCTTTTTCATCTCTTGTATCCAAAGTGCCATACTCAATAAATGTTTGGAATACATCTATTAAATGAGTTAGTGAGTGAGCAAGTAGATGAGTAAATGAGTGAATGAGTGAGTTCGTGAATGAATGAGTGAGCAGGAATTTCATGGTAGAGGACAATGATGTGATTTTGTCGCTGGTAGACCCAGACACTTTGGCTTAGAGACCTTTGAAGACAGTTTTCTGTGACAAGACAGTGACACTGGTATTAAGAGACCCAGAGAGAGACTTAGTAACTGTGATAATAACAGCATTTCATGAATGTGCGAGAGGAGAATCGGCACTTAAATCTAATCAGGAAATACAGATGGTCCCCGACTCAAAATGGTGCAACTTGCAATTTGTTCAGCTTTATGATGGATTTATCAGGACATAACCCCAGTGTAGGTTGAGGAGCATCTCTAGCAGCTCCCAACCCCACCAGGATGTACTTGGAGCCAGACAGGCTGTGGGTTAGCTGGTGCTTGGACCCCTGCCCTGAGTCAGTAAGCCCTTGCTGACGATTCAGGGTCTCAAAGAGAAGTCTGTCCTGAATCTCCAGTGATGTTTAATTCTTGTCTCAATACTCATGCCTTCAAATCCAGTGACCTGGTCTTTTGGGGGACAGGTGCCTCTGCAGCACCGAGATGTTGGGAGGTCTCCTCCTAGCCCTTCGGCGTGCCTCCTGGTGACACATCAGCCCCATAATGCGATGTATACTATATATGAGGTACAAAGCATTTCACAAAGCCTGCTTCTAATAGGTGCTCAGTGAAGAGTATTTAGCCCGTCTCAGCCTCAGTTTCCTCTCTGTAGGCTGAATTAAATTGGACCAGATGCTTTCTGAGGTTTTTCCAATTCTAAATGTCTATGATTTTTTTTATCAGTCACAGCACAGTTTGAGGCATCCCTTTGGGGCATTCTCAGTGCCACCCAATCAAGCCCGTGCCCAAATCAAAACCTGCCAAGAAAACAAGCATCCCATGAGGACTAAAGGAGAAACATCAGGGATGGTGACAGTGATGACAATGTTCTTTTGTGGAGTTAATGGTCGTTAGCTGGTCTCTGAGGATCCCCTGAGTACCTCTGCTGCTAATTAGGAACAATGCAGCGAGGCGTCCTGGTCCCCAGGGCTCCTTCTTCATAATTTCTCATGACTCCTACTTCTTTGTGGTTGACGCTCCATCCCATTAGTGCAGGCTGCTCTCCTTATCTTTGATTGATGGATATAAAATAGGACAAAGGTAGCCAGAGGAGTCAGCCAGCCTGGGTCCCCAGGCAATGCCTCAAGTGCCCTCCCTGAAGCATAAGCCCTTATCACTGGAAATCCAAACACAGAATCTAAACACTCACCTGGAACCTGAACTTGAGTCACCTTTATTCCCCCCTGTATTTGTGAAAGGCCTCTCAATGTGCCAGGTTTGTACAACTAAGCACCAAACTACCAACAAGCAATTAAGGCAGCATAATAAGTGCTTTCACAGATAAATTCCGTAAAGTGTGTTGCAAGTATCTGGTTCTGCCTGAGAAGGTCATACTCACAGAGGTAGAAATTTCTGGTCAGGGTCAGACAGCCTGTCTGAGAACTTGCCCAAGGCCAGCTCACATCTAACTCAACACAGTAAGTCCTCTACATGTGAACCTGCAAGTTGTGAACTTTCAAAGACGCGAACATGCGTTTATATATCCAATCACGTAAGTTAGTTCATGAATCTGGTTTACATTGCCACATGCTGTACTGTAGGATTTAAAGTGTTTTCCTTATTTTTTGTTTTTTTTAATGGATTATTTGTGTGATAAGTTATTAACCTATTACAACACAATATCATATAACTGATTGTGTTATTGGATACCTAGACTAACTTTTTTGGATTTATGAACAAATTGGACTTACGATCGTGTTCTCAGAATAGAACTCGTACGTATGTGGGGGACTTACTGTAATCTTTCGGTGGTCCAGTTTCCTTTCTCCCTATAGTCCCTGTAAACTGAGCTCCCAACATGTCTAGCCTTTGAACCCAAATAGGAATTAATAGTGTTTGTTATTTTCCATTTCACCTTCTAGGATCTACTCTCCACTTTCTTCCCACCCCCACCATCATTTCCCAGGAGACTGGTCACTTGAGACTTCATCATTAGGGCCTCTGGCTCCCTTTGGGTTTGAGCCAATAGGAAGCACCCGTTGGAAACTGAAGGGCAGGAGGAGAGAGTGTTTAGAATATGTATCTCCTGAGCACCCAGCTCTCTGCCTACTGGGCTGTAGTGAAGTCAGGCTGGGTTCCTCCCCACAGGGCCACACGCCTATGGGGTGGCTCCTGCTACAGCATCAGTGCTCGTAGAAGTGATGGAAGCACTCCCTTCCCTTGAGCCTCCAGGCCCAGGGGGGCGATAACAGCCCAAGGCACTTAACTACCTCCTGTTGGTCCCCTTAACCCGAGCATCCTTGTAAACAGCCATCACTGTGCTCTCTTTAGCTTCTCCTTTGGAGTGCACCATCTGCTTCCTGCCGGGACCCTGACGGAGACAGATGTTTACATAAATACTTTGAGACTAAAGGATTTAGATCAATCCCGGAATTATTTCCCTAGTGAATGCAGTATTTTAAAGAGGGTCTCATTTGTAAACTTAAGAAAGAATTTTATAAGTGGATATCTAAGAAATCCTTTTTCAGTATCTTTTTCCCTCTAGGAGGCTTTCAGGAAGCTTAAATTCCCCTGGAATTCGATCCTCCTGGATTTCTGACTTGCAATCACTGCTCAATATGATTTAGTAACTGCAAATCCCCCAAAGAATGAGGTAGGAATGTCTCACCCAGGCAGTCAGAGCCTGTTACTATTTGGTACTGACCTCCTCCATCCTCGCCTTCCAGGCTGCACTTCTGTAATCACAGCCACCAGATCACTGCCTCTGCCCGCCACATTCATTCTGGTTCCTCTGGCTGGCATGTCCTAGCCCCTTCAAACACATTCCTCTCCCATTATTGATGTCCTGGTCATTCCTCGAGGCTAGTCATTCAAATCCCAGCTTCCCTACCAGTCTTGCCTAATACTCTACTCTTTCTCACCTTGGATCCATCTCCTATTCTTTCTCTTTTTTGAGTTCGCAGTAATATTGGCTTTCCGGGGAGTGTACAATTCTCCAAATTTTAACATATAGAGAGAGGTTTATGTAAACACCACCTCAAACAGGAAAAGAACAGTTTCATCAGTACAAAGAAAACTCCTTCATGCTATCCCTTTAGAGTCAGGAATACTTGTATGTGTATATATATGTGTGTGTGTATATATATATACATAGAGAGAGAGAGAGAGATTTATTATAAGGAATCGGCTCATGCGATTATGGAGGTTAACAAGTCCCAAGATTCGCAGATTGAATCATCAAGCAACCCAGGACAACCAGGTCAAGTCTGAAAGCCTGAGACCCAGAAATGATAATGATGTTCTCGTCCAAGGACCTGCGGGCTTAAGATCCAGGAAAAGTCCATGTTTCCATTTGAGTTCAAAGGCAGGAAAAGACTGATGTTCCAGCTCGAATAGTCAGGAAGGAGGATGTCTGGGGGAGGTTCACACTTTTTGTTCTATTCAGGCCTTCAACTGAGTGGGCAAGGTCCTTCCACATTAGGGAGGATAGCCTGCTCCACTCAGTCCACCAATTTCAGTGTTAACTTCATCAAAAAATATCCTCACAGAAACACCCAGAATAGTATTTGACCCCAAATCTGGGCAGCCTGTGGCCCAGGCAAGTTGACACACAAAATGAACCATTATAATCATATAAATGGGATAATACGCTACGTAAACTTTTAAGAATGACTTTTTTCACTTGGCATAATACATTAGAGATCGAGTTAAGTTATTGTGTACATGAGCAGTTCATTAAGTTCACCGTTTTTGTCATCGTAGTATGTATTGTGTGAACTCACAACAGTTTGCTTATCCATTCATTCACTGAAGGATATTTGTGTTGTTTCTGATTTAGCAATTATTAATAGGGTTACTAGAAAACTTCATTTGTGGGTTTTTACGTGAATATTAGTTTGAATTTCTCTAGGATAACTTAGATGTGAGATTTTGGGGTCAGTTAACTTTATAAGGAAATTTTAAAAGAAACTGCCAGAGTGTTTTTCAGAGTGTCTTGGCTATTTTGTACTCCCACCAGTCATGCGTATTTCACATCTGAGGTATTGGTATTATCGATAATTTCCTTTTTTGATTTTTGTGGATTTTATATTATTTTATTTTTTCCTTTCTAATAGTCGTGTAGCAGTGTCTCATCCTGCCTTTAATCCGCACTTTCTTAGTGCCTAGTGATGTCAAACATCTGTTTATATACTAATTTGACTTCCATATATTCTCTATAGCAAACGTCTGTTCAAGTTTTTAACCCATTTTCTTTTTTTAAAAATTTTTATTTTGAAATTGTGGGGTACATTTCAGGGTTAGGTATACAAATGCTCATTGTGCAAGTCCTCTTATTGATGAGGTGTGCCCCCTCCCCGGGTAGATATCGACTACCGTCAATCTCAGCTATCCCCCTCACCCCCCTCCCCACAGCTTCCTGCTACTTTCAATCCCTTTCCTACAGTAATAAGGTAGTTGTTCAGGGTCCACTTATGAGTGAGAACATGTGATACTCATCTCTTTGTTTCTGTGAGAGATCACTCAGTATTATAAGCTTTAATTCCATCCACATTGCTGTGAAGTTCATGATTTTGTTTGTTTTTTTTTAATGACTGTGTAATATTCCATTGTGCATATGCACCACATTTTTTTTTTATCCATTCCTCTTTTGATGGGCAGAACTATTGTGAACTATGCTCCGATAAACATACATGTGCAGGTATCTTTTTTATAGAGTGACCTGAGTTCTTCCGGAGTAACCCATTTTCTAATTGGCTTTGTTTATTTTCTTACTGACACACTTTGAGAGTTCTTTAAATACCCTGGATATAAATCATTTGTCAGTTATGTGATTTGCAAATATTTTCTCCCTATCTGTAGCTTTTATTTTTATTCTTTTAATCATGTTTCCATAGAACAAAAGTTTTCATTTTCAGAAACTCACGTTTACCAAACTTTTTTTTAATGCATCACACTTGGGCTTCATGACAAAGAACTCTTGCCTAATCCCATGTCACAAAGATTTTCTCCTATGCTTTCTTTTAAAAGCTTCATAGTTTTACATTTTACTTTAAATTGATGACCCTTTCTCTCTATTTTGAGTTAATCTTTTTGCATAAGATATAAAGTTGAGGTCAAGGTTCATTTCTTTGCATATAGATGTTCACTTATTCCAAAATCATTTATGAAAAGATTATCCAGCCGGGCTCGGTGGCTCAGCCTGTAATCCCACGCTTTGGGAGGCCGAGGTGAGTGGATTGCCTGAGCCCATGGGTTCGAGACCCGCCTGGGCAACTTGACGAGACCTCATCTCTACAATAAAAAATCAAAAAATCATCCGGGCGTGGTAGCGCATGCCTGTAATTGTGGCTACTTCGAAAGCTGAGGCGGAAGATCCCCGGAGCCCAGCAGGTCAAGGCTGCAGTGGCTGGGAGCGGCCACTGCACTCTAGTCTGGGCGACTGAGTGAGACTCCAACTCAAAAAAAAAAAAAGATTATCCTTTCTCACTGAATTGCCTATGAAGAGTTGTCAAAAATCCATTGACCACAATGACCACTTGTACACCTAATCCTGAATACCCCACATCTTTAAAATAAAATCTAAAATTCAATTAACCATATTGGTATGAATTTATTTCTGGATTCTGATTTTTTTCTATCAATCTATGTGTCACTTCCTTCACCAATACCACACTGTCTTGATTACTGCAGCTTTAAGGCAAGTCTTTAAATTGAGTAGTGGGACTCTTTCCCCTTTATTTTTCTTTTCCAAAATTGTTTCAGTTATTCTCATTTTTCTTCCTTTTTCACATGCATTTTAGAATAGGTTTATCTATTCCTACAAGAAAAAAACTTGCTTGGATTTTTATTGAAATTGTATTAAACCTATAAGCCAATGTGGAGAGGAAATTGACACAGCATAGCTCTCCTTCTGTTTGGATCTTCTTTGATTTACTCACCAGGGTTTTGTAATTTTCAGCATGCAGATTCTATATATGCTTTGTCAAGTATATACTGTTAGGGTACAGATGAACAGGGTGAGGGAAAAATGGAGAGGCCCAGGGAGGCACGCAGCACTGCTGAGGCTGGCAAGCCAGAGGGTGCGTGCTGGCAACCCAGAGATCCGAGTAAATTGCAAAAAATTGCAACACACAGAATTGAGAGAAGAAAAGATTGATTTAAGAAAAGTTCACTCCCCACAGACAGGGAGTGGAACTGCACTCTAGGTGAGTGTGGCCTTGTAGGCCCCCAGAGTCCTGGCTTAAATCCTTTTCTTGGAGATGTTGCAAGTGACTGCCATGACTGCTATGACCTCCTTATCGACCACCTGTGGATGTCTTGGAGATCCTGTGACACAGAGACCCATTAATGTTCGCCTACATTATCATAGCCCCTAGAGAAGGGCGTGACAAGAATTCTAATGCTTCTGCACCTTCCCAAACGACAGTCCTTAGACCTAATGGAGGGTGTACCTCCCCTTATCTCCTAGGCATTCCCAGTAGGTAGGTTCAGGGATCCTTGGCTTCCCCCATAGATAGTGCTCAATTTACTGGAAGATCAAATCCCCACCTGCTCTCCCTCTGAGCAGTTATAACTTTTGTAATTACAAGTTTCATGACTTTTACAGTCCTTGTCCAATGCATGATGTCTTAGACCTTGTAAATTCCCTTTATTCTAAGCAAGCTTGATTGTCACTATGAGATACCTCAGATACCTGGAAGTCTGTTTCTGGAAAGACAAAATTGGCAAAGTTAATTTTACCTAAAGTGTGCCTTTCTCCAAAAGCACAGCTTCTACTTTGTCATCATTATGTCAGGGTTTCAGAACAAGATGAAAAATGGCTTCCCACTCTTGGTCTGTCCTTTCATATACCTGATGTCTTAAATTTTGGAGCTATCATAAATCACATTTTGTGCTTCAATTGTGCATTGCTAATATATAAAATTAAGACTGATTATTTCTTTCTTTTAATATTGACCTTGCTAACCTCCTTTATTAATTCTGGAAGGTTTCTGTAGCTGCCTTGGAAATTTCTATGTAGAAAATCATGTAATCTGTGACTAGAGATAGTTTTCCTTATTTACAATCTATCTGTATTCCTTTCATTTTTTTTCTTATCTTATTGCACTTTCTGGAATCTCTAGTATGATGTTGAATAAGATTGATGCAAGTATACATCCTTACACTGGTCCCAATCTTAGGGAAAAAGCATTTAGTCTTTTACCATTAAGTATGATATAAGCTCTAGCTTTTATAGATATCCTTTATCAGATTGAGGAGGTTCTCTGTTACTTTTAGTTTGCTGACAAGTTTTATTTTGAACAGTTGCTTAATTTTTTCAAAAGCTTTTTCTGTATTAATTCATGTTTTTCTTCCTTAGACTATTAACATGGTAGGTTACATTGAAGAATATTGAACTAACTTTGTATCCCTAGGAAAAACTCCACTTGATCATGATGTACTTTTTAAAAATATATATTACTGGGTCTAATTTTGTAATATTTTAGGAGGATTTTTACACCTGTACTCATGAAGGATAATGACTTGCAGTTTTCTTTCTTGTGCTGCTTCTGTCTGGTTCTGTAGTAATGTCATCTTGGCCTCATAAAATAAACTGGAACATGGTCCCTGCTCTATTTTCTAGAAGATAATGTGTCAAATTCTGTTATTTCTTCTTTAAATATTTGGTAGTATTCACCAGTGAAATTTTCTGATGCTGTAGATTTCTTTTTCAGGAGGTTTTAAACTATGAATTCCATTTCTCTAATAATTAAAGATCCTAGTTATCTTTTACAGCTTAGGCAAGTTTTTGGTAGTTTGTAATGTCTTTGCTTGATTTTTGAGGACTTGGTCTGTTTTATCTAAGTTGTAGTGTTTATAGTTAAATTTCACAGTCTGTCCTTATTATCCTTTTTAATAGTGAAAATCTCTCTTTCATTCTTGATTTTATCTTTTGTCTTCTCTATTCATTTTTCTTTGTCAATTTTGCTAGATCTATAGCATTTGAGGGTTCCTCTCACTTCTTTTTGCATTGTGACAATGCTGTCCCATCTATGTTTTACATACCCAACAATCCCAAGATTGTTCTCAAGACCTCGAACTGCTGAGTAGATGATCTTTTTTTTCCTTTTAAGTAAGAGAAGCACCCACAGATCTGTGTATAGGTCCTCTCCTCTCAAAGTGCAGATCTGACTCTCTGAGCTAGATTTTAATGGCACCTTTTCCACTATCGCATTTACTGGTTAAAAGCAGCAGCATCCTAAGGGGATGCTTAGCTGGCTCCTAAGGGGAGCTCATCATTCCTCTCAACCACCCCCAGCCCCCTCCTCTGTTCAGGAATTCTCAAGTGCAATGGTCAAATACAAAGATGTAGGTTTTCCTTCTCTTTTTCTCTTGGTAGTATCTGTCTCTCTCCTCTCTCTCCCTTCTCCCTTCTCCCTTCTCCCTTCCCCCTTCCCCCCTTCCCCCACTCTATCCCCTTCTCTCTTACTTAGGAATCACTCAGAACAAACTGAGAGGTTTGTTCTGCTCTCAGCGTGAGTACAAGTATTCCATTACTTTCTTCAATGGTTTTCTGCTGTGCTCTTAAATTGGCCCATCTTCAGTTGTTAGAGTGATTGAGAACCAAAACCTGAGTAGTGTGAAACCTTAGGAGATATGGAAGAGACTCTCCAGCCTGCTGTAGCTCTATATCTCAAGTTTGTCAGGAAGTATGACCCCCATGTGTCCAGCCTAGCTTTTCAGGAGACTCCCTGGTGGTTTGGAGCAGAATCTTCTTGGTATCAAAGAGTGTGGTTTTGCCCAGCCCTCCACTCTGTGGGTAGATTTCTCTCAGGTGCATTGTAGAGTACATTGTTGGAGGTCATGGTAGGGAAAGTTTTGGAGATGCAGGTGCTGAGCACCCAGCTATCATTCTAGACTTACTTGGGGCTGTGGCGATGTTTAAGATGTCACCCTGACATTGTTGCCTCCTCAAAAAGACAAAGATGTGGGTCACTCTGCAGCTGAAAGCATCCCTGGTAACAGGCTCTTTGGTATAATTAAAATGCAAGCCTCCTCAGGCAGAGAACAAATCAGCTGAAAATATTTTGGGGGTTTCCGCATTCACACCATCTACTAAACTGGCTTTCTAGTCGCTAAGTCTATAAATATTCATCTCTGTATATTGTCAAAATCTTTGGATAGCTCAAGATTCTGTGTCTCTGATTCTGACCCCATTCTTCTCCTTCTTACCAGCTTGTATCAAAACTTAAGCCAATTCATACCAGCAAACCACAAACAGTTCAGTGATCCCCAAATCGTATTTATCACAAGAGCTGTCATAAAATGATCAACGAAATTCAAAGCATCATTTCAATTCACCCCCATCAAAAACTCCATTCAGCATTTTTGAAGGAAAGAAATTAAGTTAAAAGTGAAGAAAGATCTTAGAAAGCATCCCTACAGTGCCCTTTTCAAAGACTTAATCAAGATTTATTAAGTTTTAATTACATGTGAAGCACATAACTAGATACTCTGATGAATACAAAAAAAGTATCAGGCATGGTCAACCTTGAGAGCATTCGCTCTGGTAAAGACAATTAGACATAGGACCAGAGCTTAAAATCCAGATCTCTTATGTACTTGCTGTGTGATTCAGGCTCCAAATTTGTGACAAGTCATTGAGAAATCTGGGCCTTAAAGAAAAATCTATGAAAAACTATCGTGATAATCCCCAGTGATGCTTCATGAGGAATAAAATAAAGTAACTTACATGAAAGCTAATAGCACAATGTGGGTGCATGGTGAGTCCTTGTTCAATGTCAGTTGGTCAAATGGTTAAATGGATGAAGGCTTGCATCAAAAAGCTTACCATCCAGTTGGAAAACTAAGAAAAATATAAATAATATGAGAGAAGAACCTTAAATTATGCACTGGAGGTAATATAAGCTGAATACTTATAATACTGGAATTAAGTAAAAAAGCATTTGACCATCAGTGAATTTGAACAAGAAACACTTTGCGGAAGGCGGAAGATGTCCTTAGGGCCTGGAAAATGAGTATAGTTTGGATCAGTAGAGGAAGAGAGGACAGCAGGTGAAGGAACCACCATGAATAAACCAAACCAGGAAAGGCATGTACAGCCCCCAGGATCCATATGCAAACCTTCAGA
This sequence comes from Carlito syrichta, assembly GCF_000164805.1. NCBI lineage: Eukaryota > Metazoa > Chordata > Mammalia > Primates > Tarsiidae > Carlito > Carlito syrichta. The sequence goes on along the minus strand of NW_007260029.1, from coordinate 52,925 downwards.
TGCCCTCACGCATGGCACCAAACAAAATTAAAACCTTGTGTGAAACCGAAGTACTACTTGGCCCCTAGCGGTACCCTTCGTGAAGCTCCAAGCCTCATCACCCCAGAAATGACACATACAATCCCAGCATCAGCCTTTCCGCCAGAACCTCTCCAGGATTTCTGGCAGAACAGGAAGCTTCACGATACAGTCAACAGGCATCGACAACCAGAGTGTCTTTCTTGACCCTGGGCTTCCTCCCATCTCAATCACTTGTGCTCTCCAAAAGGAAGGTTGCTGTTTTTTTGTTTTGTTTGTTTGTTTCCTCCTCTTTGAAATGGGTAAGATCCAAGTTAGGTGATGAAGGGGGCATGCAAGCAACAGGCTTCTACAACACCCAGAACACACCTCCATGAGCATACTTGGTAGAATGGCTTCTTTACATGCCCAAGTGCACCACTATTTACGGTGGAGGGGAGATGCAAAACAAAATCTTGATGAATTCTAGGCATCAGGCTAGAGAATCTATTTCCTGTGGAAGAGAAATATGCCCTGCATTAGAAAATGAAGCAGAAAAGACTTAACATTTTCAAGAGTATAGCCTCAGCATTCTGTACCCAATAGCATGCTAAATACTCCACGTGTTAACTCCCTTAGTAATTATAATGGCTTTAGGACGTTGGTAAATGTATCTTTAATTTACAAGTAGTGAAGAATATTCCATTTAGAGGAATGAGGTAACTTGCTGAAGATCACAAATCTGGAAAATGATAAAATTGGAATTTGGATTTAGGCTTGTCTGGCTCAAAAGCCTCTTCTGAAAGCATTAAAAGCTGAGACAGATTAAGTGGCCTGAGAGAGGAAGTTACACTGTGGAGTACCTCTTCCATCTATGTCCATGAAAGTGAGAGTAGTGATTTGTAAGATATGAAGGGCAAATAAATAAAGGAAAATTAGGTGCAAATGGAAAAGCAGAGAGGTGTGGAGGAAAAGAATTCGATACACACAAGTGGTTTGGGGATAGGGTTGTGAGATATCATTACTTAACGTCATTATAGTTCATTATTGATGCTTCACAGTTCTAAATTTTATATTTATTTGTGGCTTTTTTTTTGAAACACGGTCTCTTTTTGATATGAAAGTCATGCTGACAAAACAAGATTGATTAAAGTTTCTAATTATCTGTCATCACAGCATGACCAGTGGCAAATGAAATGCATTTTCTTGTTTCTTCCAGCAAAAATAGAGAGTTCACTAATGCAATGACACAAAATTCTTCTGGTTCACTCCAGGGCTCAGCAAAAACCTGCATGGCAGGGCAATAAAATGGGAGGGCAGTATCACACAGTCTCCCAGTAATGTTGATTTTCCATTGAAAAGACAATCAGGGCCAAAAGTAAGGATTCCAGAATAAGTCTCCAATGTAGACATCTTGTAGAATAATTATTCTCTTCCTATCTTTAATTTTGATACCACATGTTAATGGGATTATATCTGCCCTTCACGTGGTAGGCACTAAACAATTCTATTGAAATTCTCTGTGAGTAGATTATTTACAGTAACACTAGCTGCTATAACAAATACGCCCTTAAATTATCAGTGGCTTTACAGAAATGCATATCTTATTCAAGTAAGAGCCCAACACAGGTGTTTCTTGTTGGTCAGTAGCCTTCCACAGGGTGATTCAGAGATCCAGGCTCTTTCTATCTTGCAGCTGCTCCATTTTCTCAGGTCTCAGAGCCTTCTCAATTCAGTCAATGGATGGAACAAAAGAGGATAAAGAAGGAGCAACCACTTTTAACCTCTTTCATCTGTAAATAGCACTTTGCTTTGTTTCACTGGCAAAAACAGATACTTGGTGGCTGGTAGTTTGGGGTGAGTAGGGGGGTGCTGGGCAAGCAATTCTCAGCAAAACTCTCTTCTCTGGAAGAACACAGACTTTGGTGGGCAGTTAGTGATCTTGCCATCATTGTTTCTTTTGGCCACCAATATCCATACACATTTTTTTTAGAATATACTCTCCTTCTTCTCAGGAGAGACAACCCAAGGTCTTACCCCATATTATGTCCCATGCAAAGTACAGGAACTCAGAATGACAACAGCCATTTCCACCACGTTTTTATGAAGCACATCATGATATGATAAATCATACACTTACAAAAGGAAATTATCTGGCCTCTATGCACTTAACATACACAGTGGTGATAAAGCATGGACCAGAAAACCACAAAACAACAACACCCCAAAAATAAACCTCCAATTTTTCTCTTTGCTAAAGGAAAATTCAGTGCACACCAGTAATATCCTGTTTTCTAAGTTGTTTCACCAGAGCAGTAGCATTAGAGGCACTCAGTCTGCCTTCCAAGTTATTATAGACAATATTTTTAGATGAAAAATTATAACTGTGTCTATTTATGGGGTACAAAGTGAGGATATATGTATGATATATACATACAGTGTGGAATGATTGAATGAAGCTAATTAACATATCCATGTTAATTGAAAACATCATTTATTCCTCAAATATTTATCATTTACTTCTCCTGTCTAACTGAAACTTTGTATTCTTTGACCAACAACTCCTCATTCCCCTTACCCCCAGCCTCTGGTAACCATCATTCTATTCTCTGCTTCTATTATTTCAATTGCTTTAGATTCTATGTGGAAGTGAGATTCTATGTGTTATTGGTCTTTGTGTACCTGACTTATTACACGTAGCAGAATGTTCTTCAGATTCTTCCATGTCAGACACCAAACTTTGTCTGTCTGTTGAATTACACGGATCTGAACCTTTTCAGCCTGTGATATTAGTATCCTCAAAGCCTACCACCTAAACGCCAAGCCAATCTCACATCCTTTAGGCTTTTTCTAACAGTAGCACCATTCATCATGGTTGGGATGAAGGAGAGCACCCTACTGCAGAAGAAAGCCTCCACCGTTTTACTCTCAGCAGAATTCTAAAAATGCCCCCAAAGCGACATAGAAGAAAGTTATGCTAGGGATGTTATATGTATTTGACAGGCTGTGTTTAAAGATTTTTGCAATTTTTTTAAAAAGTGAATTCTTAAATCGGACTCGGTGGCTCAGCCTGTAATCCCGTACTTTGGGAGGCTGAGGTGAGTGAATTGCCTGAGCCCGTGGGTTCGAGACCTGCCTGGGCAACTTGGCGAGACCTCATCTCTACAATAAATCAAAAAATTAGCTGGGCATGGTAGCGTGCACCTGTAGTTCCAGCTACTTGGAAGGCTGAGGCAGAAGGATCACCGGAGTCCAACAGGTCGAGGCTGCAGTAGCCTTGAGCGTGCCACTGCACTCCAGTCTGGGCGATAGAGTAAGACTCCAACTCAAAAAAAAAAATTGACTTCTTAGAAACAGAGATACTATGATACTGTATTATTTCCTTCAGTCTAAGGTTTGATAATTTTATATGCACTCAAGGACTGATTATAAACAAATGCAATCAGTTGGGTAACACGTCTCCCAGCTACATATGTCTGTAGCATCCCTTCAAAGTAGTATCCTAAAGAGTGGATAATTGCATTCCAGCTACATTTCTCTTTACAAACCATTTTGAGAGCCAATGGTGCCTTCTTTTGACCTTCTTCATTATGACAAAGCTTTGTTATTTGGCCATTTCCAAAAACCTAATTTATTTTCAAAAGTATCTATTACCAAGTCTGATGATTAAAATGGATCATCAGAGTACTACCATGTAGGGTCAAAAATATGGGGTATATGTCATCAGAGATATACAAAAACCTTTGAATGAGGATCACACATGGGGTTTTATAAAAATCAAGCATCCCAGGTAGACATTTGGGGATATGTACATTTATTATTTGCCATACTGTGAAAAAGGTTTGAAGAATGTTGTAACTTATACTTGTGAATTTATCACCAAGCTTAAGAAAGCCTGGCACATAAATCTGAAGTCCTTTCCCTACACTGTCCAGTATCAGTGTCACTTCACTCTCACCTACCGTTGCCTTGAGTCACAAATGGTCTTCGCAGGGGGTTTGTTTCCCATAGGTGTCTTGATACTGTATGCTTTTGCTATACATGTATTAAAATGACACATCACATTATGTTGTATATTCTTGAAACTTACACAACTGATATACTATGTTCATCCCTGTACACCTTCCTTTTTCACTCAGTCTTGTATTTGTGAGACTTATCCATGTATATATAGCTCTAGTTCATTCATTTTTCACTTTCATTTGGTCCACAACATGAACATACCACAATTTGTTTACCTTTTCTCATGGTGTTGGACATTTAGTTTGTTTCTAATTTGTCCCAGTCATGTCTTCTGTGTCCATTTCTGCGTTTGCCCCCTTATGCCATCTACGCATTTAAAGAGTTTTGCACATATTCTGCTTGTCCAGCTAGGGTCAAGAACTGTGCTCCAGTCCAGTGATTCTCAAAATGTAGTCCCTGGACCAGCCTCATTCACATCCCCTGGGGACCTTTCAGAAATGCAAATTATGAGACCCCACCTAGACTTACTGAATCAGAAACTGGGCTCGGGAGTGGTTCGGTAGTCGTGATTTGAATTGTAACAAGATTTCCAGTCTTTAACAAGATCGTGATGCTCAGTAGCATTTAGGGACCTCTGTTCTCATCTAGTGTCATGATGTCCTTGTTTTGCGTGTCTTTCCAAAATTGGTGCAATGGTTGCAACTTTGGAACAAATGCAGAAACTCCCAAGGAATGCTTCGAAGCACTATATGCATTTTCATGACATACACTAAAGAGCTTTGAAAAGTATAGAGCATAACACAAATTAGTAATCGCCAGCGTGGTAAATTTGTTCTAAAACATAGTGGTGTTACTTCATAAGTCACAACTCCACGTATCTAAAGACAACAGCCAGAGAACAGAGAAACACAGGGGCATAAAGTCATCTTAGTCAAGTGTAAGTGTTAAAAAAACATTCAAGAGCATCCAAGGCATTAAATATATTTCTGAATGAGTTTCAGTATCATCACCCATATGGCATGGAATTGTTTTCTTCTGTATTTCAATGTGTGCTCTTGCTTGCATTTTGGCTGCCTGGACTACTTAAAATTCTATGTTCTTGAAACAAATGAACAAACAAATAAACAGAAAGTCATATCTCAGGATTTGTTGGTAAGTTATGGCAGCTTTCTGGAGCTAGACAGAGCAGTGAAGGAATGGGTAAGAAGTCACTATCCACCAGGCACTGGGGAAAGGTATCAGCCAGTTTATCAGCGGAAGATCAGCAAACCAGACATGGTGCTATGCCAAGGAGATTGGAGATTTCCCACCAGGATTCAGGAAAACAATTGATGCTCCAGGTCTTCTGTGTAACTGGGAGGTTCCAGTAAGTAAACAAGCTTGGCTTAGGTCATGTACACAGAACACTGTTAGAGAAATCTAAGAATCACCAATAGAAACCATCTGGGGTAGGATCTGGTCAAAGGGTAGGGAGGGAACTATCAAGAATAAAGAATGTCCCCATTTTTGTTGATGGACTGGGTTTGCTGGAAGGACTGAAGATGAGAAGACAGTCGACGCTCAAGTCCAGGAAAGCAAACAAGGGAAATCATGCCCAGAGATTCCATCAGAAAAAGAGGGGAGGTAATGACCCTGGGACCAGGTGGAAACCAGAGGCTAGACCTGAGGCATCTTTTTAGGGATCAGAGCTCCCTGAAGAATAACTCAAAAGCAAGTCCTTGAATGGAGAGATGGAGCAGTGAAAGTAGATTTGGTTTCAATTCAGTTACGCTGAGGAATATGTGCAAGTGAGGGGTGGGCTCAGGGTGGGAACATCCATAAGGCCAGATATGAGGAGCTGGAAAGGTATGCCCTGGGGAAATGGATGGGGGCGGGAGTCAACAGAAAGAGGGGAGAAGAGAAGACGAGTCCAGTGTTTGATCTGCTGGCCTATGCTTCTCTTTTCCCAAAGGATTTATTAATAGAACAATCAATCCCCCTCCTTTGAAGGAATGAGGCAGGTGGAAGAAGGGTCTACCTAACTGATTTCCTGATCTCAGATGGGGTCTATGGGGAGGTGGCTGGGGCCAGACAGTAGATGTTCTAAGTCCCATTAAACGAAAAGTGTTAAGGATGTAGAGTTAGAGCCAGGAGTGTTATTTCATTCATATTGACTCTTTTTTTTTTTTTTTTTTGAGACAGAGTCTCACTCTGTCACCAGGCTGGAGTGCAGTGGCACAATCATACCTCACTGCAGTCTTGAACTCTTGGGCTTGAGTAATCCTCTTGGCCTCAGCCTCCTGAGTAACTGAGACTACAAGTATGTGCCACCATGCCCAGCTAATTCTTTTTTTTTTTCTTTTAAGTGGACTGCTACATTGCCCAGGCTGTTCTCAAACTCCTGGCCTCAAGTGATCCTTCCACCTAGGCCTCCCAAAGCACTGGAATTACAGATGTGAGCCACCATACCTAGCCCACACTGTGTTATTAAAGCAAAGTATGGAGGGGGAAAGGTTAGACCCAAAATAAGATGAAGCAGGGAAGGAAGAACAGGTTAAGAGAGGGAGAAGTCAAAAAGACAAGCTGGAGATATTCTAGATAAACTCAGGACACTATAGCCAGTGTCCACCATGTGAGCATTGAGTTCACTCCGTGGAGCCAGACAGGATGGACAGTATCCTCTTGAGTCACACGACACGCAATCAAAAGAGAAGGAATAGGATTGCTGATAAAAAGCCTGGGCTCGGTGAAATGAGGACAATAAAGGGTCCTTAAGAAGCCTTCTGCCCTCCAGGCACGCTTCAGCTCCGGGCAAGTAATCCAGACAGATATTGGACCTAGAAAATTGGATACCGCTGAGAAGTTTGACAGGGCTAGAAATGCCAGGGCTTCTTTCATGGAGCCCCAAATAAACAAAGGTCTAACTCACAAAGCAGGCTGTCACTCATTTGCAAGTCTAATTTATGTAAAACCACCGGTAGCCAGAGGTGGATTTTATTACCCAGTCCTAAACCACTTTTTACTGTGACAACACTAGAATCTTTGGACTGTTCTGTGTTTGTTGAACTGAAATGAACTCACATTCGAAGCCAAATGTTTGTGGAGAACTTTGTGATTGCAGGTCGTGTGCTCAGGTAAGTGAGACTGGACAGAGTTCCCTCGCCTAGAGGAGCCAAGCATTGAAATGAGAGATGAGTGCATCCAAACTCAATTGGTTCATCATGTAAACATTTATGTCAAGGTCAGGGTCTTTTTCCTCCCGCCGCCCCCCACTTAAAGGGAGTTTCTGTTTATGTAATGATTTCACCAAAATGTCATGCACACATTTGAAAACAGGGCAATTGCAAAAGGAATATATTTTTTTTATTACAGTGGAGCCTTAGTATAATACTATTTGCTTAAGAGCAAAACAGAATTTTAAGTCGACTACATTGTGGACTGGATTTAGATTTAGTTAATGAAATACTAAGCATACATTTAATCAATTGCATTTTATCCTAAGCCCTGGGCTAGCTACTTTTTATTATTTTTCTCTCATGTTCTCCAACACTCATACTCAGATTGTCAGTGTGAGGCCAGAAATAGGAACCCACTTTGTTCCCTAATTAAGAAAAATATATAGATTCAGTTCTGTCAATTCACAACAATCTCTTTAGTGTAGTTCTCTAAAAGCATGCTTAAATTAAACAATAGCTTTGTTTTTTACTAAGCTAAGTGCGTGTCTGATATAACTGGCACCAATTTATTTCCCACTTACATTATCAGGGTCTCTTGTAGTTAAGACAAGAAACTGTGGTGAGCACCAGACCCACTATGTGTCTAAGGCCGTTGGATGGGAAGTGATCCCATAACTTCTGCGATCATTGGCTTAGTAAAATAAGTACATTTAAAGCCATGTACAAATGATAAACGTATTTGGGTCATATTTCTTGTGCTTCCAAAGGTAGAATTACAATTTGGCTTCTCCTCTGATTCTGAAGAGTAATGTGTCTGTGTTCATGGCCTGCCCTGGGCAAGCCTGGCCGACCTCCCAGGCAAAGCAGGCAGAGCCAAAGGTGGGCATGGATTAGTTTCCTGAGGCTGCTATAACAAATTTCCACAAATGTGTCACTTAGAACAGCAGATATTTATTCTCTCACAGTTCTGAAGGCCAAAGTACACAGTAAGAATCACTGAGAGCCAGGCTCGGTGGCTCAGCCTGTAATCCCGAACCTTTGGGAGGCTGAGGTGAGTGGATTGCCTGAGCCCGCGGGTTCGAGACCCGCCTGGGCAACTTGGTGAGACCTCATCTCAACAATAAATCAAAAAATTAGCCGGGTGTGGTAGTGCTTGCCTGTAGTTCCAGCTACTTGGAAGGCTGAGGTGGAAGGATCGCCGGAGCCCAGCAGGTCGAGGCTGCGGTGACCGGGAGTGGCCACTGCACTCCAGTCTGGGTGACAGAGTGAGACTCCAACTCAAAAAAAAATCACTGAGCCAAAATCAGGTTATTTATTCCCTCTGGAAACTCTAGGGGAGAACCACGCGTGCCTCCTCCAGCGCCTGATGGATGCTGGCATTCCTTAGCTTGTGGCTGTATCAATCCAACCTCTGCCTCCCTTTTCAAATCATCTTTTCCTTGCCCTCTGCCTCTCTCTTGTGAAGACCACTTGTGTCTGCTTTCAGGGCCCACCCAGACAATCCAGGATCATCTCCGCTTCAAGATCTTTCACTTATTACATCTGTAAAGACCCAGTTTCCAAACAAGGTAACAGTTACAGGATCCAGGGATTAGGGCCTGATACCCATGGGGAGCCAATTTCCTGCTTACCTCACCAGGGTTCCCCATGAAACTAGGGGGACGTTGTGACTTCACCAGAAAGTAGATCCTTGCTCCGCCTCTTCCCTTTCCCTACCCTGCTCTGCCCCCTTCCTAGTCAGTTTCTCCTGGGAGAACATCCTCAGTAAATCACTTTCTTATCTCAGAGTCTATTCTTAGGCAGTCTGACTTAAGGCAATTATCACAGAAGAGGAGGATAATAAATTTGCATTGTGTTGTTTTAAGCCACCAAATAGGTGGTGATTTGTTACGGCGGCAATTTAAATCTAATACAGCGAGAGCATAATTTATACCACAGAGTTTGCTCTTCAACACATCGACCATGGAAAACCTCAGGAGAATGTAAACTCCCAGGAACCTTCTGGTCTGGCACATCTGGGTGAAACTGCCGTAGCCCAAGGATAATCAGCTGAAGAAGGTTGCAGATGTATGCACCTAGGAAGTAGGCATGCAAAACCTAGAGAAAGACAGAACCAGAAAAGGGAATCTGGGGAGAGCACACATATCTTCAGCTACCGATGCCATTAATTCCCACTCGAGATCTACCTCAGTCCCTGACTGTGGGAAGTTCAGCGTTCCAGAACTTGGCAGTGCATACCCCTCTCCATTTCTGGTGTCCGGGTCCCTACCTTGTGACATAGTACTTGTTTCACTAGAGCCAGCACCTGGCTGGGCTCTCGCTGGACTGCCCTGTTTCCGGAGCAGGATGGTGGTGCCTGTATTAGTTTTCTTGGGCTGTTGTAACTAAGTACCTTAAACCGGGTCACTTAAACAACAGATTTTTTTTTTTCCCTCACAGTTCTGGAAGCTAGAAATTCAAGATTTCTATCATTGATAGGGTTGGTTCCCTCTGAGGCCTGTGAGGAAGAATCCATTCTAGCCCTCTCCCTCGGCCTCTGGTGATTTGTAGGCAATCGTTGGTGCTGCTCAGCGTGTAGATCTCTGCCTTCATCTTGACTTGATTTGCTCCTTGTGTGTGTGTCTATGTCCAAATTTTCCCTGTTATATAATGACACCAGTCATATTGTATCAGGGGCCCATCTTCCTCCACTATGACCTCATCTTAACCAATTACATTTGCAACAAGCCTATTCCAAAACAAGATCACATTCTGAGGTACTGAGGCCAGGACTTCAACATATGAATTTAGGGGGATACAATACAACCCAAGTGTCCAAGGGTCTACTAGCTCCTGAATTTCTCAGATGCTATCTGCCTGGATTTCTGTTCATCCCCAGCTCCTGGACACTTGTGCCTGTCTTCTTGACCAAGGGCAGCCCTGTCATTTGGTTCTGGGTACACAGATCCAGACTATCTTCCTGGCCAATCACAACAATTATCTTACCCTTCAGATATCTTGTTCATAACAAAGGATAATTGGGTTAATTAATTGATTAAGCACCATCCAACAGGTGGGTCTACTTCCAGATTTCAACCTACCCTGGCTGCTGCAGATACATACATGTATTTAAGCCATACTCAGCTACATCTTCAGACAATGAGATTATCCAGCAGTGAGACATTGGATAAACGACTAAGAATCAATAATTCTACAATTCCTGCACTACAGACTCAAGTTGTGTATGTGGCAGCAAAGGAAAAGACGCACACAGTTTTCTGATAAGCAAATAAAGAAAATAAGATCACTCCCAGTCTCCCAGCTGCAGTCAAAACTGTTAAGGAAAACACACCCTCTCTCTTAGTGACTTCAAAGTCTTAGACTATAAATATGATGGAACTTGAGGCTGGAACGCTAACAAGCATTGCTGTTAGGTATATTGCCTCAGGCTTTCAGGTTGAGTTCAGCTCCATAGTTGCCTAGATGGACATATCCATCTGCACCTCCCTCATCCTTCCCTCCTTTGGGGTGAAGACACAAAACCATCATTCATTTTGAGGTGTCAGTATATATCAAAGATCATGAGCCAATCAAAGATAAGAAAGTAGAGAGCAATTTCGTTTTCTCCTGTTCTGCACAAATCATTATTTCATTTCTTATATGTTTTATAATTAAGTGTTAAATGCACAGATGAGAATGTCAAGGTTGTAACATATTTAACAAATGTGAAGGCTCAAAAGCCCAGATCAAAATAATTTCAGTGAGTCAAAACTAGCATTGCACTGAAGTCCATAGCTGATTTTCTCCATTAATCACTTAACTCAGGGGAAAGTACCTAAAAGATAAAATATTTCATAACTGCACACTTGATCTGATCACTTTAAGTTAGCCCATGTTTACATTCCATAAGTTATAGCTGACATAATAAATCATTGCTTCCCACTAATTGTCTTAGATCCCTCTTGATTTGTTCATATTTTGTACCAGTTTCTACCCAGTTTCTACCCCTTTAACCATGTCTTCTATGTTCATCAGCCTCAAGTTCATATTCTGCATGTATTGATAGCTCATGGGAGTTTTAACCACAGCACAATTTTTACTCGAACCTACCTCCTTAAGAACTTTTCCTAAATTCTATCTTTTTATTTTTTCCAAATTTCTGAAATTTTCACAGGTCCATTCTTCTTTCCATTGTGTCTGTAGGACCTGGAGGACTTGACCCCAACCCTGGCATGCTTTGCTCAGGGACAGCCAAAGCTAGCCCCACATAGGAGAGGATTTGGGAAATACCCACCATCTTCTACAACTCACCAATTTAATCCACTCATGAGTGGTTATTTACAAAAAGAGCTAAAAAACAAAACCCAACTAAAGAATATTTTTACTTTATCTCTCATGAGGGAGAGGTTGTTCAAATAAATGTAAATATAGAGTATACGTTTTCTGAGTAGTAAGGAAAACTTACATCCTCAACATGGAGCTAGTTCTTTTCTTTGAAGCTCTTCAAAAACATGTGCAAAGAAGAATGAAATTGTGTTTTTTGCAGCATCATGGATGAAACTGGAGGTGATTACCTTAAGCAAAACAACACAGAAGCAGAAATGCAAATACCACATGCTCTCACTTACAAGTGGGAGCTAAATAATGTGTCCACATTATGTATGGATGTAGAGTGTGGAATGATAGACATTGGAGACTCAGAAGAGTAGGGGGAGAGGATGGGAGTGGATAGGTATAAATTACTCAGTGAATACAGTGTACATTATTCAGTTGATAGATACACTAAAAGTCTAGACTTGGCCACTGCACAATATATCCGTATAACAAAATTGTACTTGTACCCCTTAAACTTATACAAATAAAAAATGCAGCCAGGCTCCATGGCTCAGCCTGTAATCTCATGCCTTTGGGAGGCTGAGGTGAGTGGATTGCCTGAGCCCGCAGGTTCGAGACCCGCCCAGGCAGCGAGACCTCATCTCTACAATAAATCAAAAAATCAGCCAGGCATGGTAGCGCATGCCTGTAATTCCGGCTACTTGGAAGACTGAGGCAGAAGGATCGCCGGAGCCCAGCAGGTCGAGGCTGTGGTGGCCGGGAGCGGCCACTCCACTCCAGTCTGGGCGAGAGAGTGAGACTCCAACTCAAAAAAAAAATGCATGGTAAATGCCCTATTGTCAATAGGGGAGCTAGACATGTAAATAGGACATTGCAACACATCATGGTAAAAGAGATCATCACAGAGAGGTTCAACACAGTACCAAAAAAGAAACATCTCACCTGTCCCTGGGGAGACACGATGTAAAAGGAGCAGGGATGCCTTTCCAGGGGAGGCGATATCAAATCTGAGTCACAAAAGAAGAGCAGATATTCTGTTCTGTCCTTTGCCCAGTTTTTTTTAAGTTTCCATCCAGTTCTGTGATGGTCAATTTTATGTCGACTTAGTTAGGCTTATGGTACTATTGTTTAGGTTAAACATCAGTCTAGATGTTACTGTGAAGGTATTTTTTGGATATGATTAACAGGCAAATCAGTAGATTTAATCAATAGATGTAAAGCAGATTACCCTTCACAGTGAGCTGGTCCTCATCCAATCAGGATGATGCTTGGCAAGACTGGCCCAGCCCCTGCCTCAGCTACTTTTAATAAAAATCATGGCTCTCACATGTTCTCACTTTTAAGCAAGCGCTAAACAATGGGCACACATGGACACAGAGAATAGAATAATAGACATTGGAATCATAAGACTTGAGAGGGTAGGAAGGGAAGGAGCGAGGGTTGAAAAATTATCTGTTGGGTCTGGTGTTCACTATTTGGGTGAGGGGTACAAAAAACCCAGACATCCCCACGAGCAATATACGCATGTAAGAAATCTGCACTTGCACACTCTAAATATATTAAATTTTTTTTTTGAAAAGTGTTTAAAACACCATCATATCAGGAAACAATTGAGAAGAGCTGGAAAAACGTTTTGTGAATTACCAATTTATTTCATTTACATTTTTTTAACATATGTACAATACTTAATAAAATCTCTGTAGAAAAAAAATTCTGACTCTTCACACTGTTAATTAGCCTCGATCTGCCTTGGAAATGCCACCTCTGGTTTGATTTGATCCCATGATCTCGGTCTCCCCATGAGCAAGGAGCAGACCTCCGGGTCATGATCACCCCCCCTCCTCGGTCATCTGCCTTTGTTCACCATCAACAGTTGTCATTGAAGCTCAAATTTTAAATGCTCATTATTTGCAGTTTTTAATAGAGATGCAAATCTAGATTATAAAAAGCACTTGTAAAAATAGGACAACTTTGCTTATAGAATAAAGCAGCGCACATGTGCACACACACACACACACACACACACACACACACACACAACCAAGCATTTGTGGAATGCCTGTTTGTAAAATAAAGCCACGTCCTCCAAGCTGTGAATCATACTGTCCTCAGAAAATGGCACCACTTTTCTGTGACGGCAGGACAGAGTTAGCGAATCAGGCTGCTGCAAGCCTGTTGAGGAATTGCAGCCTTGCAAGATGCATTAAATGGTCATTTCCACCTGTCACTAATTTCCCTTCCTGGGTGAGCAACAGCTCTATTAATCAGGAAAGACCTTGATGGGTGCTGCTTTCCTATCTTCAGATTCAGGTGCGCTCTGGGTAGCTTGAGGAGCACGACAAGGGCACCAGGCCACCCAGACTGCTGGCTGCTGGCTGAGTGGGTCAGTGAATCTGATTATAGTGGTCCAGAGTGTCTAGCTCTGTTTTATTTTGTTTTTTTTTAATTTCCCTCTCCCTAAAGTGTGGTGTGATTACTTTATGCCAAACCACTCAAGGATAATTCATACTGTCAGGCAACCCTTGTGTTTGCCCATTATCCAACAGTTTTGGTCTCACTTCATATTCCAGAGTGGTGTGATATAATGTAACACGATTTGAAATACTGTAAAGCAATAACCAAAGTAACACAGTTTGACATCTTGAATCTCAGAGGAGGCATGCACACACTGGCTACACAGTATTTCCACTTCCCAGTACCTACTACTTGATATTATTTGACTTTTTAAAACATTATCTGGTTTTTAAATGCAATTAGAAGGGTGAAGTGTTAGCAAAGAAAAGTTCTCATGCTTGAAAAGAACAGTCAACGGCATATCAATTCCCAAATTGAGACTCTCCAGTGGGACACGTGGGCCCGTGCACACAACACACATAGATTTTGAATACTCAGTGCACACCTTGTTATCACACAATGAGACACAGTTAGCTCATTCATGGGATCCTCAAAGTTTTTTGTACACCACATCCATCCAACCAAACAACAACTATTTACTATGCACCTCCTATATGTTAGGCTTTCAGAGGAAATAGCAGGTAAGGATCAGAAGGATCGTGAGAGGATGCAGCAGTCAGCTTAATGTAAACGTGGAGAATATCCTGGATCAAGTACTGAGCTAGCTTGCCCAACTGGCTTGCTTGTTCTTTACATAAGCCAAAAGAAAGGGTTAGGTAGGGGACAGTGGGAGACTAGCTGTCTTAGCCTCAGCGTCACAAAGTTCCCAAAAGCCAAGAAAATTTGCTACCTCAGCATTGAGGCCCAGATTTGAAACAGAGCCCATTCTAAAGAAAGGAATACAGTCCTGAAAGCAAAAAACTTCCCACATTCCTTCCTCCTTCTCAAATGATTCCCCAATCCATCTCTTCTTTCACTGCAAACATTTTAAAACTACAGTTCCTTATTGCTGAGTCCATTTCCGCCCCTGTGTTCATGCCAGCCCAGCCCATCATTCCTTCCCCAATCTCCTTCCCCTGCACTTGAGATCCTAGCTGCACCTGACACAGGGACCGCCTGTCCTTCCCAGAGCCTGTCCCCCTCACTTTCCGTCCCACTTCTCAGGTTGCTTGTTCTTGGCCTCCTTTGGAGCTTGTTCTCTCTCTCTCCTGAGGTTCTGAGTCTCCTCTCTTTTCACTCCACATGCAATGATAAACACCATCTGTCTCCCCCTTTACTTTAACTGCTGCATTTGTAACATGTATCTCCCAAATTCCTACCTCTAGGGCAAACCTGATTCCCAGTGTCCAAGGTTTGGAGTTCCAGTAGCCCCCTGGGAGCCCCTAGATATCTGGTCTCCTCCTCTCCTTCCAACCAACCGATATAAGTCCTGGAGACCTTAGTATTCCATTTGAGGCTGTCTGGGCTCTTTCTTTTCCTTTTTTTTTTTTTTTTTTTTTGAGTTGGATTCTCACTCCACTGCCCAGGCCGAAGTGCAGTGACACGCTCATGGCCACCCCAACGTCAACCTGCTGGGTTCTACCGACCCTTCCGCCTCAGCCTTCCAAGGAGCCAGAACTACAGGTGCGCGCTACCACGCCCAATGAATTTTTTATTTATTGTAGAGACAAGGTCTCGCCTAGTTGCCGGGCTGGCCTCAAACCCATGGGCTTGGGAGATCCACCCGCCTTGGCCTCCCAAAATTCTGGGATTACAGGCTGAGCCTCCGAGCCAGGCCTATCTGGGCTCCTTCAACTCTCCTGATCCAGCAGTAGTTGATGTCTCTGCACAACCTGTGCATGCCAAACTCTACCCCAGCTCCTGGCTTTTCAACTCTGAATTTTCTCCTCCTGAAATGTTCCTCCCTCAGATTTCCACTTCCTGTCCTCAGAAAGGTCTTCCCTGCTCAAAGGGTCTAGAAATCCTCTATGCTTACTCTATCTCATCACTTATCAAATTCAGTCATTATTTTATTTATTTACTTCTTTGCCGTCTATCTCCATTGTTGGAAGGAAAACTGCATGAGGGCAGGCACTTAATCTGTCTTATAGACTGATTTATTCCCAGTTCCTATTAGCAAATAGTAAATGCTCCCTAAATATTATTAAATGAGTGATTGCTTCTAACTGCCAAAATTTAACTTCAGAATTTAACAGACTCCTCCTTAGAGCACCAATCAAATATGGCTACTGTCTCTTAATGCCTCAAAGACAACTCAGATCACATCTAAACCCATATGCTTTATTTTCCCTTTCTTCCTTCCCTACCTCATCACAGTAAATGAATGATGTTAGTGACTAGTTGCTCAGGTCACAAATCTGGGCATCATCCTGGATTCCTCCCTCTGGCTCACTCCCATCAATATTCAATTTATATCTCTAATCTTCTTCAAGTTCTGCCCTATCTTCCCCTACCCATCCCTCTCATCCACCATTATCTCTAGAAAGGAATAGTTCCTGATTGTACCTCTACATAGCATCCAGATTATTATTATTATTGTTGTTATTCTTCTAGAAATCTAGAAAGCAGGATTTATTGAGAGAACAGATAAAACTCCCACCCCAGAGGGTTGCCCCAGAGTCTTCTTTTAGAATCTTCTTCTTCTAGAAAGCAGGATTTATTGAGAGAACAGAAAAAACTCCCACCCCACAGAGTTGCCCCAGAGTCTTCTTTTAGAATCTTCTTCTTCTAGAAAGCAGGATTTTTTGAGAGAACAGATAAAACTCCCACCCCAGAGGGTTGCCCCAGAGTCTTCTTTTAGAATCTTCTTCTTCTAGAAAGCAGGATTTTTTGAGAGAACAGATCAAGCTTCCACAGTGGGAGGGGACCCCAGAGGGTTGCCCCAGAGTCTTCTTTTGGAATCTAAATCCAGTGATATCACATCCACGCTGAAATACTTCTGTTTGTCACTCTCATGACATCCCGCAAACCCCAGCATGTTATATCCCCAGCCTTCTTTCCTAGCTCATTCCTTCTCTCCACCAATTATTCACCAGCCAACACAGGCCTCCTTCCACCTACTGGCACTCAGGGTCTTTGCTCATGCCACTTCTTCTACCTGAGAGGTCCTGCTTCCTCCTCCTCAAAGGACTAGCTCCTTCTGGCCTTCAGGCCCCACTGAAATGCCACCTTCCCCGGGAAGCCTTCCCTGAGCTTCCCAAGCAGGTTTTTCTTCGTCACCAACATCTTGTTTCCTTGTGTTCTGTTTGTTTCCTCACGCTGTCCTCTGACTCTCTTTTCCACTAAACAATCCGTTCTCCAGTCTCAGCTTACAAGGCTGTTCTGTTTTACGGTGCATGCCCAACTCCTGACACAACTCACAGGGTTTAAATATTTTTAAACTGCATGAAGGAAGGAAGAAAGAAAGCCTGGAAGGAAAACAGAAAGGGAGGAAAGGGGGAGGAAGAAGGAAGGGAGGGAGGAAGCGATACTAAGGAAGGGAAGAAGAGAAGAAGAAAGGAAAGAAAGAGAGGGAGGGAGGGAGGGGTATCACAAATACTTTTTTTTTTTTTTTTGAGTTGGAGTCTCACTCTGTCGCCCAGACTGGAGTGCAGTGGCTGATCCTG
>NW_007260029.1:34708-35477 GCF_000164805.1 Carlito syrichta | reverse complement strand
AGATAAAACTCCCACCCCAGAGGGTTGCCCCAGAGTCTTCTTTTAGAATCTTCTTCTTCTAGAAAGCAGGATTTTTTGAGAGAACAGATAAAACTCCCACCCCAGAGGGTTGCCCCAGAGTCTTCTTTTAGAATCTTCTTCTTCTAGAAAGCAGGATTTATTGAGAGAACAGAAAAAAACTCCCACCCCACAGAGTTGCCCCAGAGTCTTCTTTTAGAATCTTCTTCTTCTAGAAAGCAGGATTTTTTGAGAGAACAGATAAAACTCCCACCCCAGAGGGTTGCCCCAGAGTCTTCTTTTAGAATCTTCTTCTTCTAGAAAGCAGGATTTTTTGAGAGAACAGATAAAGCTTCCACAGTGGGAGGGGACCCCAGAGGGTTGCCCCAGAGTCTTCTTTTGGAATCTAAATCCAGTGATATCACATCCACGCTGAAATACTTCTGTTTGTCACTCTCATGACATCCCGCAAACCCCAGCATGTTATATCCCCAGCCTTCTTTCCTAGCTCATTCCTTCTCTCCACCAATTATTCACCAGCCAACACAGGCCTCCTTCCACCTACTGGCACTCAGGGTCTTTGCTCATGCCACTTCTTCTACCTGAGAGGTCCTGCTTCCTCCTCCTCAAGGACTAGCTCCTTCTGGCCTTCAGGCCCCACTGAAATGCCACCTTCCCCGGGAAGCCTTCCCTGAGCTTCCCAAGCAGGTTTTTTCTTCGTCACCAACATCTGTTTCTTGTGTTCTGTTTGTTTCCTCACGCTGTCCTCTGA
>NW_007260029.1:0-34688 GCF_000164805.1 Carlito syrichta | reverse complement strand
TATAGGCACGCGCTACCACGCCCGGCTGATTTTTTGATTTATTGTAGAGATGAGGTCTCGCCGCCCAGGCGGGTCTCGAACCCGCGGGCTCAGGCAATCCACTCACCTCACACATACTTTTAGACCAAACCAAAAACTTTACTTTTTCCCCAATCACCATACAATCCACCAGGTGTCCTGAATTCCCTGCCTCAGATGATGGTTTCACCATTCACTATGTTGCCCAAGTTAAACGTCTCAGAATCACTTTCATTTCTTCTCTGATTTCCATCTGATAGGTTCCCAAAAGTTGTCATCTCTACCTCTAAAACATACCTCAAATCCCACCTGCCCCCCCCCTAGTCTCCATTCCCCCTGCTTCTAGTCTGGCTCTAGTTCTCCTATGGGTCACCCGAAATATTCCATGAGCTTCCTGGCTGGTCCTTGCTTCAGATTTGCACTCTAATGCCAGAATTCAAATTCTAAAATTGAGGCATGAATATTTCCAAATAGCCAAAGAGAGAATTTTGAAATAAATTTTGAAAGGAACGATGCATGTTTGAGGTGATGGATATCCTAATTTTGCTAATTTGATTATTACACAATGTATATGCACCAAAGCATCACACTGCAACCCCTAAATATGTGCAATTATTATGTGTCAATTAGAAAGAAAGCAAAACTTTTAAAAAAATTAAAAAGGCATAAAATACAAGCGTGATGTCACTTCTCTTAAAAACCTTTCACAACTCCCTATTGACTGAGGAATTTCTTTATCACAGCATTCAGAGCTCTGAGATTCTGGCTACACCCTATATTTCCTGTCTTACCTCCTAGGGATGCTGAAGGGTCATCTCACTCCCCATTCTCACAGATACCTCAACACCCCCAGCCATACACATGCTGCCAGCATTTGTCTTACCATTCCTTCTCTCCAGAATCCTCTTCAACCCCTTTCCAATCTGCAAGACCTCAACTCATTTCCAAGCCTGGTGTAAATGCCATCCTCCCATCCATTCAGTCAGAGCCATACATTTTCACATAAACTTTAAATCAATTATTGGATTTCTTATGTATTTTATTACACCTGAGCAACTAAACCGTCTCTACATTGAATGCTTCCTATGTGCCAGCCTTTACATAAAGAGTCTTTGTACATGTCCTACAAAATAGAAACCAACTGGTGTTATCCCTGCTTTTACAGAGTAAGAAACCAGACTTAATTAAATGACCTTATACTTTACCCAGATCACATAGCCAGTGAATAAGAAAGCTAGGACTCTAACCCAGATAAGACGGATAGAGCCTGTTTTTATTTAGAATACCACTTGGTACATCCTCAAAAGACTACGGTCTCATTCAATTTATCTTTAATGCTCAATATCTAGGCTACAGGAGGCAATCAATAAATGTTCGTTGATTGAAGGAGAGAGAGTAGAATATCATCAGACTTCCCGAGGTTCACAGGGGAAACCAGAAGACTCCTTTGTAATTTGGCTGAAGTAACTATTCAGTCAACATTGAATCAAATGTGAATTGAATTGAGTTACCCCAAGTAATAGAGCTAGATATGTCTCACGAGTTGAAGACAGAAAACTCCCTTCTATATGACTTTGCAACTTATCACTGTCAGAAAGGCTGAGCAAGGAGAGTTGGGCCTGAGCTGGCATACACAAAAGAGTCTGGAAAATAATCAATTGAATTCAAACCACCATACATCATGGACGTTTAGAGCCAGAGAGGACCTGGGAGATCATCTGCTTCTCTTCCTTCATTTGACAGAATAAGAAAATAAGGCCCAGCAGGGGATGTAGCTTCCTCAAAGTCATTCTGGTTAGTAAAACCAGACCCTTTTCTCTTCCATAGACTAGTCCACTGCCTGTCGAAATGCAACTCTTGGTTGCAAAGATGCCTGGCTACACTATTCTCTTTCTTTCTAGAAACTTTCGGGTAACTATTCAAGGCATTTTTATTGCCTTGTACGACTATTTTAACTTTTACTTATTCTTTTTTTTTTTTTTTTTTTGAGTTGGAGTCTCACTCTGTCGCCCAGACTCAAGTGCAGTGGCCGCTCCCGGCCACCGCAGCCTCGACCTGCTGGGCTCCGGCGATCCTTCCGCCTCAGTCTTCCACGTAGCTGGAACTACAGGCATCGCTACCATGCTCGGCTGATTTTTTGATTTATTGTAGAGATGAGGTCTCGCTGCCCAGGTGGGTCTTGAACCCTCAGGCTCAGGCAATCCACTCACCTCAGTCTCCCAAAGGTGCGGGATTACAGGCTGAGCCCGGCCTACTTATTTTTTAATCAGTGGGTCTACTGTTTTTCTTTAAAGGATTGTCTGTTTAAATTTTTGCCCCCCACCCCCTCCAGAAGGGTACTTTTATAGCATCAGCCAGCAAATAAAAGTCATATGTCTATGAAATGTCCACTTTTAGATAATGGAATGTGGCATTGCTTGCCATCAGCACAACAGAACATTAATAGGTCCTCACTGTTAAGAGAAGTGAGACCAAGTCAGACTGAAGGGGGATGGGCCAGGAGTCAGATGGCAGGAGAACTGTGTTGAAATACCATGTCAGCTAGGATGCTCTCAATGGCAATTCCCACAAGACTCAAATAATGAAGTGAGTGTGTGGCAGCTCATGCAACTGAAAAGTCTACAGGGAGGACTGGCATCAGGTGACATTTGCTCTGGCCATGTGGCACATACATACCTCAATTTCACTTGCTTTGTGACTGAGGTTGCAAAAGTGAAAAATTGCCTATGAGTAGGTTGCCATCCTCGGCAATCATAGACAACCCTAGAATTCTAGAAACAGTAGTCTGTGCATATGCTGAATCCACATCCTCATCACCTATTCCCACCTCAGCCCATTATATGTGCTTACTAAGAGATGGGCAATGGCTACTTGAGAATATCGAAAGGGATCCTTCCCCAGCCTGGGCAGCCACTCAAGTGTCCTTCTCAGAGAGCTCAGGAGGTATTGTCAGAATCCTTAAAAAGCTAATTAAAATTAGTCTGGGGAGTACAGAGTATATATATATATGGAGGGCCCCCCCCGATGGAATTTATTTTTTAAAATTGTGTATTTATTCTCACATGTGTAAACTTGTCATCTTCAAAGTACTCTCCGTTTGATGCAATACACCTATCGAGGTGCTTTTTTCACTGCTTAAAAAGTTTTGAACACATTTGATTTTGGTGTCTTTTAGTGCTTCTGCAATTTTTTGTTTCACCTCTTTCACATCAGCAAAATGTGTCCCTCTGAGGAATTTTTTCATCTAGGGAAACAAAAACAAATCGCTTGGGGCAAGATTGAGTGAATTGGGAGAGTGGGGCATGGGGATCAAAACCCACAGAACACTCAGTTCAGTGTGAGCAGGTGTGGTCATACATCACCCATCATGAAATGGGCAAACTCATTGAAAGAATCTCCAAAAAAAAAATTTTTTTTTTTTTACTGAAGCTGAACTCGTTCTTTCACACCAATGCTAGCTGGTACACTAATGCTGATGGATTCCTAGAACATTTAGCTAACATGGAAAGCCTGTACTACAAGGAGTCCACCCTCCAAAAAATAATTCCAGTTTGTTTTGGGTCCCCCCTTGTGTGAGCGCGCGCGCGCGCGCGCGTGTGTGTGTGTGTGTGTGTGTGTGTGTGTTTCGCAGTAGGAAATTATGTATGGACTATTCAGTGTTGGCAGGGAGTAGTCCAAAAAGGGAAGAGACCAAGAAGTAAGTAGCCCCAGATAACAGAAGGCATTTCATGCAGGATGGAGAGATACCACAGAGGTGAGGCACTGCCTTTCAAAGACTTAAAACCCTGTTTATGGATTCTCCACAAACAGGACCTGAGAGTGGATGGACTCACACAGGTAGAGTTTATAGAATGAGAAAAAGAAGATTAAAATGGTCTTATCTCTGGGGAAAAAAAGCATATTGAAGATATGGGTATGGGCAGGATCCATAAAGGAAATGAAGACTAAATACAGGCAGAAATTAGTTGTCACAGAAGACCAAGAGATTCTTAATCGAGAACACTTCCCTTGGAATAATAGTCAGTGTTTGTGTTTGTCAATAGGTAGTTTTTTACAGAGAAAGAATCCAAAGTTTTCATCAGAAAGCAAAGATGTCTGAGACTACTCCCCCCCAAATTGGCTAAAAATCACTGGCAAAAAAATTTCAAAAGGCCAGCATGACAAACGGTTTTAAACCATGCAGAGGATCGGGCCTGCAAAAGGTAGAATCCTGGGAAATGTGAGTTTTTGGTGGCCTTAAAAAGATGAGGACCGGGAGGAAACCCAGAAACTCTTCCAGAAGTTTAGCCACATGTAGGAGATGAAAGATTGGACAGTAGTAGCTAGTCGTGAATGTTACAACGTAGAGTGTTACAATGTAAAATGTGAATGATTGATTTTTGAGTCAGAGTCTCACTTTGTCACCCAGGCTGGAGTGCATTGGCACCATTAAGGCCCTCCACAGCCTCGACCTCTCAGGTCCAGATAAACCTTCTGCCTCAGCCTTCAAAGTAGCTGGAACTACAGGTGCACATCACTACAAATGGCTATTGTTTTTTTTTTTGAGAGATGAGGTCTTGCTATATTGTCCAAGGTGGTCTCAGACTCTTGGACTCAAGCACTCCTCTTGTCTCTGCCTCCCAGAGTGCTGGGATGACAGGTATGAGCCACCACACCTGGCCTGGGGGTGATTTTTAGAATGCAAGAGAGTTAATCATCTTTATGGCCCAAAGGAAAGGAATCAGTGAAGTAAGTACTGGAAGAATAAGTTAGACGATTTTTTTGAAGGCCCAGAATTCTGGGCAAACCTTTCTCAGATGCCTGAGTAAGAGCTGCTGGTGTGCAAACTGTTGATCCACCAAGCCCACGGGCCCTGGACACATGCAGTGTGCCCAGTGACCACAGTGCACATACAATATCATTCCATCCTAGGTGTGACCTGACATTGAGAAGCACTGGTCTGTACATTCCAAAACGTTAAGAATGCCTAAAGTGAACCGGGCTCAGTGGCTCAGCCTGTAATCCTGCGCCTTTGGGAGGCTGAGGTGAGTGGATTGCCTGAGCCCGTGGGTTCGAGACCCGGCTGGGCAACTTGGCGAGACCTCATCTCTACAATAAATCAAAAATTAGCTGGGCGTGGTAGCGCACGCCTGTAGTTCCAGCTACCTGGAAGGCTGAGGCAGAAGGATCGCTGGAATCCAGCAGGTCGAGGCTGCGGTAGCCGGGAGCGGCCACTGCACTCCAGTCTGGGTGGCAGAGTGAGACTCCAACTCAAAAAAAAAAAGAAAGAATACCAAAAGTGTATTCTTACCCTAGCTGAAGATCCAGCAGAATCCTCAACCTGGGGTCCACCAGAGAATTGCCCTAAGGCATCCATTATAGGCAACACGTTTAAGTTCTCTTCTGGTCCATCCAGAAAGGTAATGGCTATATTCCACTCTTGGAAGAATCGAGAAAAATAGGCGCTCAAGTCAGTTTCTGTCTCCTGGGGTTCAGACGAGGAGTCTGACTAGGGATAACCGCATGACCACTTATCATGTACTTCACTGGATTCTAACTTGTTTTTGTGTGTGCTTTTTTAGAAAAGGAAAACTAGTCGTTTGGTGAGTAGACATAGTTTAGTTCAAATATCTAATTTAACAAAAGAAGCATCACGCCAGTATAGATGTATGTGGGATGGTATGAACGTTATGACTCTTCAACAGTTGACCAGGTTTGCAGATGTTTGCTTTCACCTGAAATGGGCAAATGGGACCATCCCAATTTTACAGAAAAGGCAATGGGGGGCGGGGGGGGGAGCTTCCAGAAAGGGCATCGACTCCCCCTCTTCCCATGCTGATTACTGGCCAAGGTGGACCTGAAACCAGGTTTTCTTGACCCTTCAGATGATTAACTCTCCTGCATTCTCTTCCTTCCTCTGCTCCTTTTCTGTCAAAAAAGCATGTTTTCCGATTACTTTCCATTAAATGCATCATTCACATTCACTCTCCAGAGAGCACTTTTGAAGCATCCTCATTCTTTTACCCAATCACTTAGCACGGCTGTTCTGTGAAATCTGTGGTTTGGAAACCTTCGTGTTACTCCTAATTATTCCCCTTCTTGAATTCCTAGGATGTGTGCACCTGATAATCAAGAGTTATTCATTGGAAGTCTTCATTACATTTGATGTGGATAATACAAATTTTACTCATGAAATGCTACTTAGGGTCTCATTTTTGAATGAAGACGTTGATTTACTTACATTTTCAGAACACACACAATAGGCGGAGAATTAAAATAATGGACAACAACTAATAGAAAACAGGTGTGACTCTGAAACTTAAATTGTGCATTCTCCAGTCTTAGAGCAATGCTGGGAGAAGAATGTTTACCATACAATAATAGAGATAGCAAAAAATAAAACGAAATAAACAATAAATTCGCATTGAATGAGCACAGCTCCCCAGCTGGGGCCTATTTCGGCATCTAGCAGTACAACCAAAAATGAACACACAAAGACGGCTAGACTAGGTTGGTTTTATTTCCCCTAGAGACTGGGAAGAAGATGGGAAGAAAGTAATTTAATTTTTGTAAAATGTTTTCTAAACAAGTTCAGGGGCTGTATCATCTGGGTTGACAAATTGAATATCAGGTCTGAAGTTCTCATAATAAGGTGGATGCCGTGACTTCATAAGAGAAACTCATCACTCAAATCCACAGCTGAGAAAGGCAACAGAATTTAAGGGAGACACACAGAGCACCAAAGACGGAGCCTTTGGGCCAGCTCCTGATGCGTGACAGGTGAAGCGGGGAGGCCTTATTCTAGGTGACCTGCAGTGCCCACGAGAAGTTGGAAGTGGAAAGGACTAATGTGTGTGGTTATTTCAGGCATCCTGTGCCCACTCGTGCTGGAACACTGAATTACTTCCACCAGCCAGTTTTGGCTGAGTGGCCATCATGTCGGAAGCACATCTTTTCCTCCTGTTCTAAGCTCTGAATTACACTCTGCCAAATTAGACTAATTCCATCCCTGGTGCATTTCTGCAGATGTCATTGCACAGATGGATTGATGTAGCTTAAGGGGACAAGAGACAAGGACCAGTCGTTTTTATTTTGCTGACTGGCCACCTAGAAAATTCAGGCCTAAGGAAGGGGAGAGGAGTTCAAAGCTTAGGGGACAGAAAAAACAGTCTTACAAACAAAGGTGATCAAGAAAGGCACCTGTAGACCCCATCCATATCTCCCACTTAGGAAAGCTTTCTTCCTCCTCAAAAATGTCTGGTCATAGCTCCTCACATACTCTTCTTCCACGAGCAATAAGAACCAATAGTTTGGCAGAAACCTTAGAGAGGTCGTCTAATCCAGCTCTCTGTTCAAGGTGATACCCACTACAGCCATGGGTGCCTAAATTCATAAGGAACGTATTTAAATGCATATCTCTGAGCCTCGTCCCCAAACATTCAGAGTCAGTAGATCTAAGGATGAGCCCCCAAAATCTTCATTGTAAACAAACTTCCAGATGACCCTCCTGCTGGCGATTTGCAGAACGTACTTGGGAAAATGCTACCCGAAGTTTCCGTGCCACACCAAAGCTTCAGAACCTCGAGGGATGTACGTACTCTCCATATCCAAACAGGCAAGCAACCCTCAGGCAGATTTGATTATTAAAAAGGATCTGCTTTTGGTGGTGCCAGCTCTGTGTGCTCAGGCCGCCTACGGCAAGGCAATCCTTCCTCCTGGAGTGACCTTCTGGAGTTTAGAGACAGTCATTGGCCCCGCCTTCTGAGAAGCCCCTCCTCCCTTCAGTTTCTCTCAATGACTCCCTCATTCAGAAACAAGTTCAGAACACTCCATCGGTATATGAGATCCACCTGTCTCCACCCAGCCCCATCCCTCCTCAGTGCTTGCCCCATATATTAGGTTTCCATGAAATCCGAGAGCAGTTGCCCACACACATTGCTGCTCCAGGTTTCCACGCTTCACCTCATGGGTGTTGTGTGTGTGATGTCATGTTTCTGACTGCGTTTTTCTTTTCCACTTTCGTCTTGAAGAAGTCTCCTTCAAGACGTACTCAGGCCACCTGGCCTCTAAACAACCCTCCACGGCCAGGGGCATGGCTCAAACCTGGAATCCCAACACTTTGGGAGGCAGAGGCGAGAGGACTGCTTGAGCCCAGGGATTTGAGACCAGCCTGGGCAACTTGGTGAGACCTCACCTCTACAATAAATAAAAAAGAATTAACCGTGGCACATGCCTGTGGTTCCAGCTACTTGGAAGGCTAAAGCAGAAGGATCGCCTGAGCCCAACAGGTCAAGGCTGCAGTGAGTATGCCACTGCACCCCAGCCTGGGCAACAGAGTGAGACTCCGATTCGAAACAAGCAAACAGAAGAAAACCTTCCACACCATCACAGAATGGGCCCCATGTGTTTCTGTGTGCTTTTTACCACCCTAGCCTTCCTCTACTATGGCAGCAATCACCATGTTATTAGAATTACTTGTTTTCTAACCTGGTGTGGTGATGCACACCTATCATCCTAGCTGCTTGGGAGGCTGAGGCAAGAGAATCGCTTGAGTCCAAAAATTTGAGGCTGCAGTGAGCTCTGATCATGCCACTACACTCCAGCCTGGGTGCCAAAGGGAGACCTCATCTCTTTAAAAAAAATTATCTTTCTCTCTCTCCACTGGGAGACTCAAGGACAGAAGAAAGTGTCTTACTAATTTTCATGTCCCAGCCAGTGTCTGACTCATAGCAATTCCTCAGCGGATGCTTTTTGAGTTAATTTGCATCCTCCAAGACTTGAACACAGAAGACAGACCTCTAGCCAAGCAGCCCCCAACTCGATCACATCTTTTCAAAGGATCGATCGTGTTTCTTTTTTTTTTTTTTTTGAGTTGGAGTCTCACTCTGTCACCCAGACTGGAGTGCAGTGGCCGCTTTCGACCCTGCAGCCTCAACCTGCTGGGTTCCGGCGATCCTTCCGCCTCAGCCTTCTGAGTAGCCGGAATTGCAGGCGTGCGCTACCATGCCCGGCTGGTTTTTTGATTTATTGTAGAGATGAGGTCTCGCCAAGTTGCCCAGGCGGGTCTCAAACCCGCGGGCTCAGGCAATCCACTCACCTCAACCTCCCAAAGCACTGGGATTACAGGCTGAGCCACCGAGCCCAGCTACCAATCATGTTTCAAGCCTCTATTGTGTGCCAGCCACCATGCCATGTTGGGGAACACCAAAGTGGACAAACACCAAGCTGTCGTTAGGAAGCACACAGTTATATCAGGACAAGTCTGTGTGATACGACGTAAGAGCACAAAAGTGTGATTTGTGACAAGATGGCATGGAGGCATGGGAACATGGGCGGGGGAGCAGGGGGACAAACTTGCCTCAGAGATTCATAGAAGAGAGTAGTATCTTTCATTCAGCCAGCAAGTATTTATTGAAACAGATTATGTGCCAGTGAAATCATGGGTACTGGCTAATCCAGCGATAAACGAAGGAGATAGAAATCTCTTCCTCCATGGAGCTTACAGCCTCTCCGGGGGAATGACAAAGAGAGAAATGAGTGAAATCCATAGCATTTTAAGGCGTGATAGAAGCTACGGGAAAACATTCGGAAAGGAAAGGGATAGAAAGTGGGGAGCATAATTTTCATAGGGTAGTTGGAGAACACCTCATTGAGAAAGCCACATTTGCAGAATGACATGAAGGAAGTGAGGGGGCTATGCAGACATCATGAGACAAGCGGTCCAGGCTGGAGGACCCACTGTAGGGTCCTGTGGCAGGAGAGAGCCTGGTGTTCTCCAGGGACAGCAAGGAGGCCAGTGTGGAGGGAACAGGGAGACAACATCAGAGGAGACAGGGCTTTGAGGTCATTGCTGGGCTTTGACTTTCACTCTGAGTACTTTGGGAGCCATGGCAGGCTCTTGAGGGGAGGAGTGACATGATCTGACTTACACTGAAGGAAGACTATTATGGTTGTATGTAAAGAACAGACTGGATCTATCTGTAGTTCTAGCTGTAGTTTTTTGAGGCATCTCCATAATGTTCTCCACGGAGGCTGTACTAGTTTACATCTGATCACCATACATTCTATGTATCTAAACATCACTGTGTATCTCCATGAATGTGTATAATTATTATTTGTCTATTTAAAAAAAATAAGGTAAGATTTAGAAAACAAACAAAAACGAACAGACGGGAGGGAGTAAGAGCCCACTATGTTCCAGGTTAAACCTAACAGATGAGGACTGCTCTTCTCACAGCTAACAAAAGACAGATCTGGAATTCATGCCCGGTCTCCATGGGCCCAAATTCATGCTCCCTCCCTGACACGGCGCTATGTCTCCCAAAGACCCAGGAGGGAAGACCTCACCCTACAAAGGTGGCAAGGACAGCACAGTCAGAGGGGCAGGGATGAGGCAGGAGAAGCAACCACAGCCAGAGAAAGAGGGCTATGTGTGCCCTGATGAGTCCGAAAGAGAGCCCTCGGGCCAAAGTTGACATGGTCCCTTGAGCCTGGAGTCCCCATCTGGATCAATTTTTTTCCCCAGTCTCAATGTCCCCACTAAGCATCTCCTCTTGCTTCTGGCCCAAATATTGGTCTCCAAAAAATTCCTTTTTTCATTTGTATTTTAGCACCCAAGATGAGCTGTTATTTCCAAATTAAAATGCATTCAAGCATAATAAAGGAAATAGCTCTAGGAACTACAAATAGCATCCAAATAAGTACATTTTCAGTGCTCTCCACTGCTGAGGACTGCCGCACCTCCTCAGAAACACGGACCCAGGTTTCCTTCCCACCAGCCCTCACTTATCTCTTGCCTGCCTCTTCCTCACCCCAGGCCCTGCCTGCTAACTTTAGACTCTCAGCTTCTGTCACCGTAACGGCCTTGTTTCCCTCTTGGCCCTTGTCACATTTGAAATCATCGGAATTCTGCCTCACGGGTTTGCCTTGGGTTTCTTCCGGTAGAATGTCAGTTTCAGGAGGTCTTGTTCACTGACTCATCCCAACACATTCCATAAATATCTGTTGCTTGTTGCCACTTTGTAAACCCCTAGGCACATGTAAAAGATCTTTCGTCATCAAAACACGTTTTTCTTACGTCCCAGGAGTCCAGACAGGTCTCCCTAGTTTTTGCTCAAAATTTAACTAAAATCCAATGAGATTTCAGGCCTTTAAACTCTGGCCTCTCAGCCCACTTTGAACTTCTTCTGGAATTTAACCAGCTGGGAGAGGTCCTGACATATCTCCCACCACATACTAAGAAGAGCAGGGTCTCAGTCACTGAGAAACTTCCTCTCCTCGGTGTCACCAGGACTGAGACAGAAGGAGATGCCAAGACGAAATTCTGAGCCCCAGAGGGAGGCTGTGAGGACCTGACTACAGCACAGGTTAATACAAATCCACCTGGGCCAATACGCCTCTCTCCATGACCTGACCTGAACAAATATAATAAGAAAATTAAATAATTCGAGAGTCAAATGAAATGGGAATTACCTGTTCCACCCAGCCCTTGGTTTTTGTATCGTTTCACAAAATCAAGAAGGAGAAAACTCAGATATTGGAAGGTAAACTCAACACTTCTGACATCAAATGTGGGGGGTTGTCTGTACTCAAGTGGGTGTCCTGTAGGTCACTTCAGTTCTGACATCATTACCCTGGAGTTCGTGTCAGACCCCTCAGGTGAAGGACTCAGTCCCACAGGACTACACCTGACTTGAGAGGTTAATAGCCAGTCCTGGGCCTCCGGCACCTCTGGTTGGCCTGCCTACAAGCCAGGAGTTCCCACCTCAGGTTCATTATTTTGCTATATATAATAGCTCACAGAACTCGGGGAAACACTTTAATTGCATTTACTGGTTTATTACAAAGCATCTTATAAAGGATACAAATAAACAGTCAGGCGAGGCGGCCCATAGGACAAGGTGTGGGGAAGGGTCACACAGACACCTGCCCTCTCAGAGAGTAACATTCCCCCAACCTCTTCAAGTGTTCAGCAACCCAGAAGCTTTCTGAATTTCATCATTTAAGGTTTTCATGGAGGTCCATTATACAAGAACAACTGGACAGTCTATGTATGGCTAACTCATCTCCAGCTCCTCTCCCTTCCCTGGTGGTCAAGAGGTGGGGCTGAAACTTCCAAGCCTCTAATCACATTGTTGGTTCCTCTGGCAATCAGCTTCCATCCTTCAAAAGTCACCTCAGGAGCATACACTCAAGTGTAGGTGAAAGGGTTTTTTTCATGAAGAACAAAAGGAGCTCTTATTACCCCTGTCACTAAAGTTCCAAGAATTTTAGAAGCTCTGTGCCAGGAACCAGGGATAAAGACCAAACATATTTCTTACGATGTGATGAACCATTCAGCCCAATTCCATTCTTTGACCACAAAAAGAAAGGCTGTGTATTGCTCAAGGTCACACGATGCCTGGTCTGAATCCCTCTGTAGTGGACACTGTTGTGTGCTACGTAGGTCCTGCTGGCTGCCCAACAGCAGGGAGCAGACTCGGCACACAACCTCTAGTCATCCGCACCTCAGGTCAGTGGTAGGGAGCCGCTTGCTCAGGGTCACACCAAGAGGCAGCTCACATCTTGATTCTGAATACGGTGGGGTTAGGAAGGCCTGGACATTTCTGCCTGTCTTGGGACAGTCTGGTGGGCAATACTGATTTCAGAGCTCCTGCCTCGTTGACCCAAGTTCTTTGGGGTCTGCTCCATATCTCTCCTTCTTCAGCCTGATCTTGTTTCCTTCCCTTTCCTTTCACAAGGAATCCCTAATAAACATCCTGCACCCCTAACCCTGTCTCAGATCTGCTTCCAGGGAGCCCAACCTGGGACACCAAGTCTCTCCACTACAAACCTACTGTTTACTTCCATAAGAATGACAGATATGCTCTTTTTAAAGCCTGAAGAACAGACCCTCAATACATCTATGCCGGAGGCAAAACAGGACAGAAGATCACAAGGTTTCTGTGATGCCAAAATCTCTCCAAGGTAAGCACTGTGTGCAGGCATCTAGGCCCCTGGAGTTGCTGCACTTTAAATTTAATGTGCAAAAGCTCTGAGGAGGCCTGCGTGTGAAAGCCAGATCAAAACATTTATCCTCACTGGGTCTTGGAAAAAAAAACTTATTAGCTGGCTTTTTATCGATATTCAAGAGGAGCAGGAAAATGGAGGGAAAGAAAGAACAAAAAAATCGGTCACTACCAGATAAACAGAGAGCCCCTTTGGAAAGCCGGGGCGGCGGGTGGCTACTGTCATATATTGTTATGCATCGCCACCGGAGCACGTGTAGAGCAACTGCAGACCATGTCTGACATTGCCTCCGCTGACCTTTTCAATATCGCCCCAGCGCGGTGGAGCTGGTGTTTCTAGAGGAATTCAAATCGAATGTACTCAGGCAGAAAGGATTTGGCTGTGGGCAAACCCTATCAGTCTCTTCACGTTTCGCCTTGTCATTCTCATGTAAATTGTAATTCTTTATTAGCATGGCCAGTCTTCCACCCAGGTGCAAGATGCGCCCATGTAACTGTTGGTGAGGCTGCATCTGCCTGGGCGGGAGACGGGGAGAGCAGGATGCCTCTAGCTACGCCACCAGCACACAGCATTTTCCTGGGCAGGGAGAGGAAGGGAGGCTGCCAGGGCCCCACTTGAAAGCACAGGAAGAATTTGAAGTTCAAAAAGAAAGGGGGTACCAACCCTTGCCATTTTTTAGTCAGCTCTTTGGTTTTCTTTCTCATTTATCTGCTTATTTTAGAGACAAGGTCTCACTCCGTCACCCAGGCTGGAATGCAGTGACACAATCATAACTCACTGTAACCTTGAATTCCTGGTTTCAAGCAATCCCCCTGCCTCAGCCTCCTGAGTCAACGGGACTACAGGCGCACCACCACCTGTCAGAAATGCAGATTCCTATCCTAGACTTACTCACCTGATACTCTGGGGTGGGGCCAAGCAATTCGAGTTTTGGCAAACTTTCTGGATGATTCTGACACTTTGTCTATCTCTCTAGTCTCATCTGCCTCCAGCTTGGGGACTTCAAACCAGTTGAAATAAGGGGATAGAAAATTCATCTCACCATGATCACCCTCTTAGAGGTATTTTTATTTATTTATTTATTTATTATTTTTTATTATGATATTGTGGGGTACAGTTAAGGGTTAGGTATATACATACGTTTCATTCAGGCACCCTTGTTGATAAGAGGTGTTTCCCTGTCCCCAGACAGATATTTGCTACCGTTAATCCCATCTCCCTCCCCAATCCCATAGTTTCCCATTACTGTCAGTCATTTTCTTATATTATTACATTGGATGTTCAAGGTCCATTATATGAGTGAAAACATGTGATACTCGGATCTTTGTTTCTGTGAGAGGTCACTCAGTATTATAGACTCTAGTTCCATCCAGGTTGCTGCGAAATTCATGATTTTGTTCTTTTTTTTTTCCTAAGGAGGGGAAATCTGTATGCTTTGGAAAGCGGAGTCAACAGCTTAAAGTTCCGGAAACATGGAGCCGATGACTCAGAAGAGAAGGATTCAAAGGACTGGCTTCTTCCCAGAGCCAGAGTTTCCAAAAGAATAGTGCCTGGAGGTGAGTGATCTAGAAGAAACCAGACCCACCCCTTCCCTGGCATTTCTGGAGGCAGGCGAGCCTCCTGGGAAGGTAACCAGGTGAGGGAATCTAAGAATCATGATGCTGAGAGCCCAGGTTTGATTTCATGTGGCGCCTTCTTGGCTGAGCTATCAGTCCATGTATAACAAGAAACTGGCCATTAGCTGGAGGTGTCTGTGCAGCACCCAGGCCCCTGCAGGAGAAGGCCAGGAGAGATCATGCTGCACCCCTGCCGGATGCAGTGGGGCAGGGCCTGATACCTGCAGATGGCAAAAATACCAGGCAGGAGAGCAGAGGCAGCCGTTCAGCAACTGGACAGGACGTGGAGGAAGGTGGAATTCAACCCAGATAGCAGGCCGATGGCAGCACAGACAGCTCCAGCCAGCTGGGGCCTGAGTTACGCATCCTGCCCTAGTTACGTTTGGCTCAGGAGCTGGGGAGCCTCATTTTGATAGCAAAAGCATCAGGCACCCCTGTGAGGAAAGACCAGGAAGACAACGGCACATGGATCTCATCCAAACTTGCAGGTTTGAAAGTTTAAATAAATTCAAGGACTTTTTTCCCCCCAGGTGAGGGATCTCAGGAGTTCATTGAGGCAAATATAATGGACTCTCTCTGCTAAAAAAGAAAGAACTTATAAAGAGGGCAGAAAAGGTTTCCAAGACATCAAAAAAGCTCTGAGAAAACAATATTTTGTCAAGTTAAATGCAAGATAATAAAAACCACATGGATAATATGTCCCTAAAAATATACACAGTTCTGAAAATTGGGGGGCGGGGGGAGAAGCTGATAAAATCTGTTTTGGGTTTGGCAGAATTCAACATGTTTGGGAGTGAGGTGCACTTCTTCAGGAAACAGGTTTTTCCTATTATTTTTCATTTTCTCCGCCCATAATCCTTGGGATTCAAAGAGTTTTAGAGGGGAAAGACCTTAATCATTGTCTCCTGAACTCCCTCACTTGGTACACAAAAAAGTTGAAGCTTAGGGAGGTTAGGGAATGTGCAGAGTTTCACAAACAAAGAACAGCAAGCCTCAGAGTATTGGAAGACCGAGCCACAGATAATTTCACTAAATTGAATTTCTTCTCTTCTCCCTGTCTTCAAGGGACACATCCAGGAGCCATTCAAGACTAAGTGATTCACAGACCTCATGGATCTTTTTTTCTCACACTCAGGCCACACTTAGACATTGGATAGGGAGGAGCACAGTGAATCCATCTTGGTCATGGTTCTTGCTCAACTTGAGAGCTCGGCCAGGATGGACGGTGCCCCATCTCTGCAGGGTCTGCGCTTTTTGACCCAGTCTACTGTCTGAAAACCAAAGTCAAGGACCGGAAGTGAGGATCATTCACAAGTCACTAATCAATACTTCTTTTAGGAGACACTTAGTCTTGTTATGATTCTGCTCTATTTTATTTTATTTTTTTGGTGGTTTCTTTTACAACCTTTTTCAGTTTACCTTCAAATGACGATTTCATATATAAGAAACTTACAATAATATACTTCTGTTTCTTCTGATCTTTATGTGAATGTCGTCATACATTTTTCTTTTTTTTTTTTTTGAGTTGGAGTCTTACTCTGTCGCCCAGACTGGAGTGCAGTGGCCGCTCCCGGCCACCGCAGCCTTGACCTGCTGGGCTCTGGCGATCCTTCCGCCTCAGCCTTCCAAGTAGCCGAAATTACAGGCATGCGCTACCACGCCCGGCTGATTTTTTGATTTATTGTAGAGATGAGGTCTCGCTGCCCAGGCGGGTCTCGAACCCGCGGGCTCAGGCAATCCGCTCACCTCAGCCTCCCAAAGGCGCGGGATTACAGGCTGAGCCACCGAGCCCGGCCATACATTTTTCTTATACCTATGTTATAAACACCAAAATATATAACTGTTTTGGTTTAAACAGTCAATTCTCTTTTAAGAAGATTTCAACAGTAAGAAAAGCTTTTGCATATAAACCTATGTAGTTACAAATTCTGGTGTTCTCCATCCTTATGAAGATCTACATTTCACTCTGGTATGATTTTCCTTCTGTCTGAAGAACTTTCCTTGATATGTCTTATAGCACCATACACTAGTGTTGGGCCGGGCTCGGTGGCTCAGCCATAATCCTAGCACTTTGGGAGGCAGAGGCGAGAGGATTGCCTGAGCCCATGGGTTCGAGACCAACCTGGGCAACTTGGAAAGACTCCTGTCTCAACAATAAATAAAAAATTAGCTGGATGTGGTAGCATGAACCTGTCCTTCCAGCTACTTGGAAGGCTGAGGCAGAGGGATCGGTGGAGCCCAGCAGGTCAAGGCTGCAGTGTCCGGGAGCATGCCACTGCACTCCAGCCTGGGCAATGGAGTAAGACTCTAACTCAAAAAAAAATCATACACACTAGTGATGAATGCTTTTAGCTTTTGTATCTTTGAAAGAACCTTTATTTCACTAAGATCTGGAAAAATTTTCACTTGATACAGAATTATAGGTGAACACATTTTTCTTTCACTACTTAAAAAAATGGTCCTTCATTGTCCTCTCTCTTACATTATTTCTGATAAGATATCTGCCATCATCTTTATTTTTATTTCTCTGTACATAATGTCCTTTTTCTCTAGCTGCTTTTAAGATGTTCTTTTTAAAGGGAACGCTTCTACACTGTTGGTGGGCGTGCAAACTAGTTCAACCTCTATGGAAAACAGTGTGGCAATCTCTAAAAGAACTAGAAATTGGCCTTCTTTTTTTTTTTGAGTTGGAGTCTCACTTGGTCACCCAGACTGGAGTACAGTGGCCACTTCCGGCCACCGCAGCCTCAACCTGCTGGGCTCCGGCGATCCTTCCGCTTCAGCCTTCCAAGTAGCCGGAATTACAGGCATGCACCACCACGCCCGGTTGATTTTTTGATTTATTGTAGAGATGAGGTCTCGCTGCTCAGGCAGGTCTCGAACCTGCAGGCTCAGGCAATCCACTCACCTCAGCCTCCAAAAGGTGCGGGATTACAGGCTGAGCCTTGGAGCCCGGCGAAATTGGCCTTCTATATGAACCAGCAATCCCCCTGTTGGCAATATACCCAGAGGAATGCAGATCATTCTATAAAAAAGATACTGGTACACACATGTTTATTGCAACTCTAGTCATAATAGCAAAAACATAGAACCAATCGTGCTGCCCATCAAAACAGGACTGGATTTTTAAAATGTGGTACATATACACGATGGAATGTTACACAGTCATAAAGAAGGACAAACATATGGACTTTGCAGCATCTTGGATGGATTTAGAGTCTATCATACTCAGTGAGTACCCCATGTTCTCACTGATAAGCAGACCCTGAACATTGACCACAATAACATAAGAAAGGGATTGGTAGTAGCAAAACACTGCCAGGAGAGGGAGGGAGGGTATATAACATCAATAAGGGTACCTGATCTCAAACCAGGCAACGTGGCGACCAAAGGGAGGCCCAAATTTTACCTGTATGATGACCATTTGTATACCTAATCCTGAATTGTACCCCACATCTTTAAAATAAAAATAATTTTTTTAAAAAAGCGATGTTCTTTTTGTCAGTGGCTTGAACATTTTGATTATACTTCATCATGGTATAGTTTTAAAAATATTTCTTGTGCTTAGGGTTCATTGAGCTTCTTACATCCATGAGTATATAATTTTCATCAAATTGAAATTTATTTGGTCATTATTTGGTAACTATTTATCCTTTCTTTCTCCTTTCCTTCAGGGACTCCAGTTATATGCATATTAGGCTGCTTGAAGTAGTCCCCAACTCAGCGATGTGCTGTTTTCTTTTTTCTTTAATTTTCTTTAATTTTTTTTTTTTTTAAATTTTCATTTCTCTGTGATTCATTTTGAATAGTTTCTATTGCTGTGTCTCCAAGCTCACTGGTCATTTTTTTCTGCTGTGTCTAATCTTTTGTTAATCTCATTCTTTGTATGTATTTTTCATCTCAGATATTACAGTTTTTATCTCTACACCTCTGATTCAGAAATTGTTAAATGCGTTCTGTGACTTTCCAACCTTTTGAACATACGCAACATAGTCAAAAAACATATTTTAATGTTCCTATCTGCTAATTCTAACACCTGTGTCAATTCTGGGTTGTTTTGATTGATTGATTAGTCTTCTTATTATAGACTAGATTTTACTGCTTCTTTGTATCTTTGTGTGCCTGATAAACTTTTTTCCTTTTTCTTTTTATTTTTTTTAGTCAGTGTCTCACTCTGCCGCCCAGGCTAGAGTATGGTGGCATGATCAAAGCACACTGTAGCCTTGACCTAGACAGGTGCTCCTTCAGCCTCCTGAGTAGCTGGGATTACAGGTGTGTACCATCATGCCCAGCTAATTTGGGTTTTTTTTGTAAAGACTGTTGCCTAGGCTGGTCTCAAACTTCTGGGCTTAAGCAAACCTCTAGCCTAGGACTCCCTCAGTGCTGACAGCCACCACACCTGGCCTATATGCCTGGTAATTTTATATTGAATGGCAGAGTATGTACATTTTCACTTGCTGGATGTTGAATCATTTGAATTCCTATAACTATTTTGAGTTCTGGGATGTAGTTAAGTTACTTGGGAATAATTTTGTCTTTTAGGGTTTTGCTTTTATGATTTGTAGGTGGGTCTGAAGTAGTGCTTAATCCAGGGTAATTATCCCCAACTATGGAGGCAAGACTTTCCTGATATTCTACTCATGTCTCATGAGTTAGTTTTTCTAGTCTGGCTGGTGAAAACAGATACTTTTCCAGAACTTATGTGAGCGCTGGGCACTGTTCTCTAATCCTTTTGGTTTCCTTGCATGCATGCAATCATCAACACTCTGCTGAACACTTGAGGGGGATTGTCTGCAAATCTCCAGAGTTCTCCATTTGTGCAGCTCTCCTCTCTGCAAAACTAAGCGCTTGTAACTCTCGCCACCTTGCTCTCCATGAATTCTCAGCTCCATCTTTTCAATTCAGGGAGTCTGACAGGTTCCTCCTGGGTTTCCTGTCCATGTGCCATAGCTTAGAAACTCAAGACAGTAAGCTGAGGCAGTTGTAGGACTCACCTCATTTGTTTCTGGTCTCTCCGGGATCACTATTTTTACAAAAATTGTGTTATATATTTTGTTTGAGTTTTTTAATTGTTTCTGGCAGGGTGGTAAATCCTAGCTCTGTCATTCCGTCTTGGGTGAAAGCAAATGTCTCATGAAAGTTTATTCTGGGGTCTCTGGAAGGCTCTCTGGGTGCCCATAGCCAGCAATCTCATTAGTCATTTTTAATTCCAGTGATAGTATGAAAATGCACATCACTACCTTCCCTTTGTGCTCATACTGGCTAAAGAAGGGGAAAAAAGAAAACTTCAAATGGAGTTTTATTTAATATAGAGTTTGTTTACTGAAAACAATTCATTGGCCCAATTCTTTTAAATTGCAATTTAAACTTAATTTATTATAATCATCATATAATAGAGTGATAACATCACAGCTTTCAAAATAACCTTTAAAATAATTGTATTAAAAATAATGAGACTATGTAGCCCTTATAATTTACAAAAGCAATTTCATGTGCATTAACATTTTAAACCATTTCTAACCTTTTTAGTACAGATACATATACTAAGACTTTTAATGGTTATTTGACCTCAAATTTGCTCAGCTACAGCTAGGACTCAAATCCAGATTATTATTTAACTCTGATGTGTAATGTATAAAAATTACAGACTCTAACTTAAAAAAAATAATGTCATGGAGAAAAAAGTTTGAGTCTGTTCTAAATTAAAGGCATTCGGAGAGACAAAATAACAAAAGTCAAAACGTCATTTTTGAATGGATTTTGTTTCAAAGAAAAGCTACAAATGACGTTTGAAAAGAACATTTGAATATTAGCTCATGTAAGAGAATTATTATGAATGTCACTGGTGTAGGGGAATGTTCATATTCCTAAAACATATGGAGTGAAATAATTTGAGGTAAAATGTGTTCATCTCTACAACTTACAAATGGTCCAGAAACAGTGAAGTGGATGTATTCACACGCATATGTAAGTAAAGCAAATTTGACAAAACACCAACAGTTGTTGGATCTAAGTGGTGGGTATACCACTATTCAGTGTATCATTTATTCAACATTTCTGTATGTTTGAAAGGTACAGTAATAAAGGAGATGGGAGCCAGGCTCAGTGGCTCAGCCTGTAATCCCGGGCCTTTGGGAGGCTGAGGTGAGTGGATTGCCTGCGCCCACGGGTTCGAGACCTGCCTGGACAGCGAGACCTCATCTCTACAATAAATCAAAAAGAAATCAGCCGGGCGTGGTAGCGCATGCCTGTAATTCCGGCTACTTGGAAGACTGAGGCGGAAGGATCGCCGGAGCCCAGCAGGTCGAGGCTGCGGTGGCCGGGAGCGGCCACTGCACTCCAGTCTGGGCGACAGAGTGAGACTCCAACTCAAAAAAATAATAATAAAAAAATAAAAAATAGAAATAAAGGAGATGGGGAGACTGAATACCCATACAGTCTCTAAGGCAGAATAAAAAAAAAAATCTGTGAGTGGTCAAGAAGTTACTATAATCCTTTCCCTACTGACAATGAGGAATCCTAGGACTACAAATTTTCCTTCCTTACGTCGACCATGTATACACTTAGATGCAGGCAAAAGAAATGTGAAATGCATTTACTTTAAATCAAAAACCTATTTGGATGCATATAGTGTTAAAGTGCGTAAGCTGATTTTTATGCAAATACATTTGAGTGATTTAAGCCTTCCTTGCTATATCAATAGGAACTCCAATACTTTTTATTGTAGGAACTCACTTTCCAGCCAGAACAAGAGATTCTTAACAAAAATCTTAACACGTAGTTATGCGCTTAGATGTACAGGCAATTCTCATCATCCCCAGTAGTTACGGTCTATAAATTTCCTGAAAACACTGAATTAGCAAATACAGAATCATTGCTCTTAGGGAAAAATATTTACATATACAGATATATATCTCACGTAGGTTATAATCTTAGATTCTCCAAACAACTAATTCTGGTAGATTCTGTTCTCTTTATTTCAAAAGAGAGAAAATGGGGTTTTGACATGTTAGAAGATTTGCCTGAGATCATCTGCTAACAAGCGTTAGATTTGGGATTCAAACTGGCCCCAAAGCCGGAGCTTCTCACACTACACTGTACTTTCCCTCCCATTTGCAACTTCAGGTCATCTCTGTGAGAGCTGAAACAAGAAGCAAAGCATTACCTCGTTTGGCCTCAGCTAAGAAGGTGTGCAACAATTGACATATTTTTCACTGCTTCACACATATCTGCAAATGACCATGTAAGTGCAAAAAGTAATAATTTGGGGGGCCACGAGTAAATTTTAGCAAATTGGCAAATTCACAAATAAAGTATCTGAAAATAATAAGAATTGACTGTAATTTACAATCTTGTACCTTTCTACTAAATGGCAATGAGTGTTCAAAAAGTGGGCAAATGACATAAACAGACTCTTCTTAAAGGAAGACATATGGACAGCCAGCAAACATATGAAAATATACTTAGCTTAACTAATCATCAGAGAAATGCAAATCAAAACTACAATGAGATACCATCTCACACCAGATTGGCTATCATTAAAAAGGTGAAAAAACAAAAACAGGTGTTGGTGCTGCAGAGAAAAAGGAATGCTTCAACACTGTTGGTAGGAATGTAAGCTAGTTCACCCTTTGTGGAAAGCACGTGGAAATTTCTCAAAGGGCTAAAAATTGGAATACTATTTGACCCAGCAATCCCACTCTTGGAAATATACCCAGAGGAACATAAATTGCTCTACCTAAAAGACACCTACACGTGTATGTTTAGTATAGCACTACTCACAATAGCAAAAATATGGAACCAATCCAGAGACCCATCAAAAGTGGACCAGATAAAATGTGGTACATATAATATACACAATGGACTACTACACAGCCATAAAGAAGGACAAAAACATGCCCTTTGCAGTTACATGGATGCAACTGGAGACCATCCTTCCAAGTGAAGTATCACAGAAACAAAAAACTGAATACCACATGTTCTCACTCATAAGTGGGCACTAAACATTGGGCACAGGGGCACAAGGACGGGAACAAAAGATGCTGGGTACTACTAAAAGAGAGGGGGAGGAGGGATAAGGGATACACAACCACCCATTGGGAACCATATCCACTGGGTAGGACAGGGCTTGCTTAGAAGCCTAAACCTCACCTTCATGCAACAGATTTATGTGGCAAAACCTCACATGCACCGCACGACTCTAAAATTTAAAAAGAAAAAAAACATGGTAATGGGTGGTATCCATGTTACATTTAGGTTTGTATGCTCAATAGGGTTTGCCCCAGAGAAGACACTCAATATATCTTTGATAAATAACTGAGGGAATGAATGTAAAGTTAATACTCTAAACCAAATAGGTGGTGATTTGCAGATATGGCAATTCAGAAGTAGGATAAACAAGACCAGGCAAAGGTTTCTTTGAGTTCCTACTCAGCTTCTGTCGTCCACACCAAAGCGGAATAAGCTCGTGATGTTGCCTCCAGACCTATGCAAGAGGGTGGGCAAGAATGTGTACTGAACAATTGCCAAGCAGTTTCTGAATGACAAAATAGGTTATATGCTTATCAAAATGGTAAATCTGTTTAAAGAACAAAACAACGTTTCTCAGGTTATGAATGATGCCTAGCTTCAAGTCCACAAAGGCATGCATTACACCGACTGCAGCTTGTCGCTGCTGTATGTTAACTTGCAGGAAATGCAAACTTTAATGCTAGCTCTTCAGTCCACAAATAGCATGATTAGTGAACGACCGTGTCGTTTCTTTCCAAATCTGTCATCACACTTCTGTTACTCAGATAGCACACAGACAGCAGAGTGTGTAGGCATGCTGCCTCCTTATCTAATCCCAGTGTAAACCCATGTGATATTTTATAAAAATGGCTAAGTGAAAGAGGGGGTTGACCAACAGAGATCAAAGTGCAGCAAAGAAACAAAAAGTGATAATACTGGAAGTGAAATTTGATTGTGATGTAAATGGAGTTACTTTTTAAAAAGCTGACCGTAAGAATGTGGGCACTGCAGCAGAGACCTTAGATATGCAGTCAAAGAATTCGTGAAGGCGAATTTAATGACATCAGTGAGGAAGGATTTACAAAAACGATGCAAATGTCCCAGAGGAAGGGACACAGGCAAAAAAACATTACATTAAAGGGACCCACAGAGAGATTTCGTAACACTGAAAGCACAAGGAATAGAAGAATGGAAGCTGATTCAACCTTAGACAGTAATATGACAGTGTACCAAATACTCTGAATCATAAATTGTACAAACAGAAGAGGGCAAACAGTATTCTTGTCCACCTCTTTCCATAGTTTTGGAGGCAACATCATGAGTTTTAACATTTTCCAAATGTTCCAGCTATTGTTGATACATTTTTATAAAGAAATAACAATTTTAATTCTCAATGTTTCAAATATTTTAAATGATGATGTACCAAATAAATACTAGTTTCTCTTTTTACTTTCCTGTGCATTTATAATTGACAATAAAAAACTTTTAAAGTTCTGAAAAAATTTGTATAGTTCATGGAACAATCATAATTTTTTGGCATTGACTCTTAAAATTACTTTGTACAGTTTCAGTCTGAACAATCGTTGGTCATTTGATGGTCCCCAATAGTCAAAGCAAGGACTATCTGTATTTGTGATAATAAAATAATATGCTTTTCATTTGCAATGCTGGTCATTGAACAAAGATAAAATAATGGTAAGGCAAAAAAATTCCATCTTTAAGACTTGTTGCCAGGCTTGGTGGCTCAGCCTGTAATCCCGCACCTTTGGGAGGCTGAGGTGTGTGGATGGCCTGAGCCCGCGGGTTCGAGACCTGCCTGGGCAACTTGATGAGACCTCATCTCTACAATAAAATAAAAAAATC
Source organism: Carlito syrichta (assembly GCF_000164805.1). NCBI lineage: Eukaryota > Metazoa > Chordata > Mammalia > Primates > Tarsiidae > Carlito > Carlito syrichta. Next base: position 10,194 of record NW_007260029.1, on the reverse strand, counting down.
AGCCGGGCGTGGTAGTGCCTGCCTGTCATTGCGGCTACTCGGAAGGCTGAGGCGGAAGGATCGCCGGAGCCCAGCAGGTCGAGGCTGCGGTGGCCGGGAATGGCCACTGCACTCCAGTCTGGGTGACAGAGTGAGACTCCAACTCAAAAAAAAAAAAAAAGACTTATTGTATTTTTCCATGAAAAAATTTGTGCATTCTTATAAAATAAGCAACATGCTGATGAAGTTGCAGAATTAAACTTTCTTTGAGAGTTGGACCTTTCTTTCTTTTTTGGGGGGGGAATTGAGTCTCATTCTATCGCCCAGGCTGGAGTGCAGTGGCACAGTCATGGTCACTGAAGCCTCGACCTGCTGAGCTCAGGCAGTCCTTCTGCCTCAGCCTTCCAAGTAACTAGAACTATAGGCATGCACTGCCACGCCTGACCAATTTTTTGATTACAGGTGTGCACCACCATGCCCCGCCTGGACCTTTCTTAAACATTCACAGCTCCGACATTATCAGTAAGAAAACTAAATTTTTTTAGCACTTTGTCTCTAGAAAAGAGACAAACTCTTATGAAACCTGTCAGGCCTGTGAACAGAAGTGGGCAACGGTTCAAAATCGCCTCTCAGCATTACAACTCCTGCCTCTTTCTTCCCCAGGCACTCAAAGCTTACCCCACTCCTAGGGATTCATCATCTCCCCCTCACAGCCAAGCCTCCTCCCTCTTGGAGACTAGAATATAAAGTTCTGCAGTCCTATGTTGTAATCTACACAGCATTTAGCTGTCCTAGGTAGCCAGTAATTCAAACACTATTTGTTGTTTTATGTAAATTTTAATTTTTTTTAAAATAGACACACAGTGAATCATGACTGGGCCATCACCCAATCTATCCACCGCCACAGAGTTATATCTCAGGGCATGACACTGTCCTTAAACTCCCTGAGACTCCATACTATGGAATGGGGTGGGGCAAAAAGACAAGAGGGGGCTCCTAGCAGACTGGACAGATGGATTTTATTTCAGTTGCCAACACAAACTCAGAGCATTAAAAGCCCGGTTTAGTCCCCAAGTGTTTTTGAACACCTACTGCACCAGGCAGGATGCTTGACCAGGGAACACAGAGATGAAGGAAATTCTACTGACTGGGGACATCACCAGCTTTGGGGCAAGATCAACAAGTAAAAAATTAACAGGACTAAACATCATGACAATGCTACGAGAATCTAAGAGAGCCTTTGAAATGATGAAAGGATGTCAGGGAAAGTTACAGAGACCATGAGGTGACACCAGGCAGATAACACAGGGCTGGTCCACGTACCACTGGGGTCCTGGTTGCAGGGTGGGAAATGACTAGAGTTGGGCACTGGAAGGGAGGGTGCAGTCACGATACCCCTATATCTTTCCTTTATTATTCTTATTTCAATAACTTCAGGAGGTACAAATAGCTTTTGGTTACATAGTTACATTATATAGTGGCAAAGCAGTCTGGGCTTTAAGTGTACCCACCACTCCCACCTGTGTACAATGTACCTGATAGATGTTTTTTGTCCCTCCAAGATGAACTGTTCTTTCCAAATTAAAATGCATTCAAGCATAATAAAGGAAATAGTTCTAGGAACTACAAATAGCATCTAAATAGGTACATTTTCAGTGCTCTCCACTTCTGAGAACTGCCGCACCTCCTCAGAAACACTGGCCCGGGTTTCCTTCCCATCAGCCCTCACCTGGCTTTGCCTGTCTTTGTTCCCTTTGCCTTTCTGAGTCTCCAATACCCTAGCCCTATTTTATTCTTGGTCAAGGGTTAGTTCCTTTAAGTGGAAGCGGAGGCTAGTCTCACTCTCCTTGCTCTCCCAGCAAGCATATCAGACCTCCCAGATTCCCCCTGAGCTCGGGGAGAAACACAAGCCTGGAGAGAATAGGAACCTGTGTGTTTTTTTTTCACTTCCATACTGCCAGCCAGCAGGCAACATAGTGCCTAACAGATAGCTGGCACACAATAAATGTACAGGGACTTATTTAACCAATGCCCTTTTCAAGGAGCCTTTGATTATACATAGGAAAATACAGATGGAAGAGGCAAGAATGTTTCTCTTCATTAGTTAAAGGCATTTTCCTTGATTAAGGCATTTTCACATAAGGTTTTTTAAATGATATATTTTCAATGTTAAGAAATTTGAAGGTTTCATTTGGCAGGCTCAAAGACTTTTCCTAGGGGTTGAGGCAGCTGCAGATGGTATTACTAGGTCTTGGCTCCAGAGAAGATGGGGCCTCCGCAAAATAACATTCCTCTGAAACCAAGGAGAAATATAGCTTTTAAGGGACTTGCTGGAGTGAGGGTTGGCCAATAAATTTTAGGAACTGCAACAGCTGCTACCCATTTTTAAATTCTTTCCTGCCCTGAGCCATCATTTCCCACTGTCTCACAGCCCCAAATTCTCAAGTGAAGTCAGTTGTGGGTTGGCTGTGCTATGGGATGGAAGGTAAGGCACCTCTGTTCACATTTGGTGTGAAATAATAAGGAAAGCACAGCAGCCTCAGGCAGCCAGTGAACCACCCAGCAAGCCTGAGAGGGGTGGGGGAAACACCATAGTGAAACAGGATAGAGACTTCAGTTATATTATTTGGCTTAATAAAAAGGAGGTGTGATCTCAGAAGGTTGGAGAAATGGAGAGGGCTGGAGCACATGGGTTACCTGCTGCACTCCCTGCAGAATACCTCCTAGATTTGAGATTGTTGCTCGTGGCCTAGGCCCCTTTCCAATCATCTGAGCCTCCATGCATGTGCTGTGCGTGATTCCATGTGCAGGTTTTACCAGGACACGCCCGCTTTCTGCCTAAATACCCACTGCCACCTGCCAAACCAACTGCCTCTTTTCTACCAGTTCAGGGCAATCAGTACTTGGCTCAGGCAAGTACTCACTAATTTGTCTCTCCATTCTCAATCCACAGGATCACTATGGAGTTCAATCCATTACCCCCAACCCTTGCATTTCAACAAGAAGCTGACGTCTTGAAAATTCCACTGCATCGCTTCTTGTTTCTCGTCCCCTTAGAAAGTTCCTGATTCCCTGTGTTCAATTAAATCTCCTCTTCTCCATCAGATTTCTTCCCAATAAGTAAATTGTCTTGAAAAAGAAACCTCTGAATAGAGCATACAGCAGTCTGAAAAGATAGGTTCATTCATTCATTTGACAAAGGTTTCTGAGCTGCCACTATGCACTAAGTGTAGAAGACAAAATATGGACTATTTTTTTAAAGAGAAAGAGAGAGATACAAAGAATCTGGTCACTGCTTTTCTGAGTTCTTACAGAGGAGACATTCATTAACCAAATTATCTTGTGGTTGATATAAGTACAAACTACTGTTGGGGTCATGAAAGGAAATAACTCACTTCTTGGAGGGTTTTTAAGAGATGAGCATGGCCCCCCCCAGGCAGCCAAGAACCTCTTCCCTGAAGGAGTGTGGTGTGTGGGAGATCTGGGGATAAGTACCTAGGCCATGGGGTAGGGATGGAAAAGCAGAATGACCGACAGAAACTGGTAGGTGCATATGGATTGAGGAACCAGGGCAAATTTGGAAAGCTTAAAGGACTCCAGGAAGGGAAAAGCATAAAGCATGAGAGGTGATACTATGTGTGGCCTCTACAAAGGCAATATACATGGGAAAAGGCTTAGCATAACCTGGCTACAAGATGATTCCCTAATGAGACAACCCTGGAGGGACTCACACTCTTGTGAGACCTCTTTTCCTTGAATCTCAGTGGGTGTTACTGTTTACTTTCAACTAATAAGTGACCCAGTGTGGCTTCCGAGGCTAGGTCATAAGCAAGCTTGTGGCTTCCACTGGGCTATCTTGGAAAGCTTACACTACCCTTAAAGTGCCATGCAGTAAGAGAACCCAGGTTGACCCCCTGGAGAGACCGCATGGAAAGAGAGAGATGCCAGCTAGTCCACCTTGCCCCCCCCAACCCTGCCGAGACACCAAACATATAAGCAAGGAAACCATCTCAGTTGGCCACCGGGGTTGACCTTCAGATGACTTCAGCTCCAATCCATATCTGACTGCAACTGCTCGAGAGACCCCCAAGTGCGAACCACCAGCTGAGGGCCGTCCACCCATAGAACTGCAAGAGACAAATAGTTGTTTTAAGTCACAAACTGTCAGGCTAGTTTGTTCCACAGGAATAGAGTAACAGAAGTTGGTGCCAGGAATTTGGTGCTGCCTCAAAAAAAGAAAGGAAAAAGAAAATACTAAAATAAGGCTCAAGGCATAAAAATGTCCCAGTGGATCAATAGTGTTGTCCATTTTGTGTCTTGAGTGGTGAACGCTGCCCAGAAAGGCCTAAGGGCACAGTGCCTACTGGACAGAAGTCTGGCTCCTGCCCACCTGTTGAATATCTACAGTCTTTAATTTGCTTGAGTCGTATGTTTTCTTCACTGACACTAATAGTTCAGTGTGTCCTTCTGGGCACAGCACCATAAAACTGTAACTGAGTTGATTAATAAGGTGTCTCTATTCCCCTCTTTCGTTCACTGCCATTTACAAGAAAACAGTGCAAGTGGGTGGCAAAATATAGTCCTGTCAGGATCCTGCCTTAACAGAAATAAAGAAAAATGTGAAACTGTCAAATCTCAAGTGTTCTATATCCAGAGGAACATTATTGCAGCCTCGCTGGCATCCTTCAACATCCCATAATGCTCCTATCGGGGAGAAGAAAAAAAAACAATAGTGTGATGTGCAGATGCTTCTGCTGAGTTTATTTTTATTTGGTTTGGTGATAACCAGGGTGATTTTTGGAATCCCAATAAGACAGTTGCTCACAGTCTTCCTGCCTTCCCAATTGGACAGAAATATATTTTATTCATCGTGCCAGCCAGATTGAAATGCTCAGAAAGCTTTACCTTAGTCTATGAAAGAATTCTAGTATCACTGGTAGAAATTTAAGGTGTCACCTAATATGTCTAGTAACCTGACTCATTTATTTCTTCATTTGAAAATACTCGCTATGGTTCAGACACTGTGCTTTTCTAGCCCATCTTTTCCCATTGTGATAGATGAGTATGGTCACAGCCTGAAGAGCTTTGTGTACTTTGGCGTCCTGAGCCCAGGTTTGGGCACATTGCTCAGGTTTCCAGAGGGTCATTGGTGCATTTCTTCATGGATGCCTGGTTATTCAGTTCTTTCTTCAGTTCCAAGATGCATTATCCATCCTTTCAGTAACTCTTTTTCTTTGTTTAAATTAGTGGGAGTCCATTTTTATGGCTTGTAACGGATCCACGCCACCTGATACATTTCAACTTACAGATCACATGGAAGGGAATTTTATGTTCTTCTTTCAGGTAAAATAGAAAGCCCAATTTTGTGTCAGTCTTAAACCCCTTCAGCTTTTTTTAAAAATTATAAAGATGTAGGGTACAATTCAGGGTTAGGTATACAAACATTGATTATGCAGCTACCTCCCCTAGCAGTTTCCCTCAATTGCCAATCCCACACCCCTCCCCTGACAGTTTCCCATTACTGCCAATCCCTTTCTTATAGTATTATAATTACTCAAGATCTGCTTTTGAGTTAGAAAATGTGGTACTCTGTTCTTTGTTTCTGTGATAGATCACAGAGTATGATGAACTCCAAATCCATCCAAGTTGCTGCAAAGTCCATATACTTGTCCTTCTTTATGGCTGCATAATATTCCATTGTGTATATGTACCACACTTTTTTTATCCAGTTCAGTTTAGATGGGCAACACGGTTGCTTCCATGTTTTTGCTATTGTGAATAGAGCTGCAACAAACATAGGCATGCAGGTATCTTTTTTGTAGAATGGTTTGAGTTTCTCCAAGTATATTCCCAATAGGGGAATTGCTGGGTAATATGGAAGATCAATTTCTAGTTCTTTCAGAAATCGCCACGCTGTCTTCCAAAGAGGCTGCACTAGTTTGCATTCCCACCAGCAGTGTAGAAGCGTTCCTTTTTCTCCACATCCTCGCCAGCATTTGTTGTTTTAATGTCACGTCTATGCAATGGACACAGTCACTTTTGGCCATCTTACCTTAAGACTTGAGTAGCTGCTCTCTGCCAGGCCTAATAGCAAGTTAGGGTTAGAGTTGTGTTGCATATCTAATCTGCCTCACTAGACTGTAAGCTCCTTGCTGTGAGAGACAATGCTTGTTCATTCCTATATCTTAAAAAATAGTGACTCCTGGGCATTTGTGCTTTAAGACCAGTAGACATGGCTTTTGAGACTCGTCGGGATATACAGATGGTCATTAGGTGGAGGGGAGTCTTTAAAACAGATGACAGCTTTTCAGAAAATGGGAGAGGATTTAAGAACTAAACCCTGGGTAACATCAGCATTTAAAAATGGAGAAAGAAGCCGGGCTCGGTGGCTCAGCCTGTAATCCTGCGCCTTTGGGAGGCTGAGGTGAGTGGATTGCCTGATCCCGCGGGTTCAAGACCTGCCTGGGCTGGCGAGACCTCATCTCTACAATAAATCAAAAAATTAGCCAGGCATGGTAGCGCGTGCCTATAATTCTGGCTACTCGGAAGGCTGAGTAGCCAGAACTGGGCTGAGGCGGAAGGATCGCCAGAGCCCAGCAGGTCGAGGCTGCGGTGGCCAAGAGCGGCCACTGCACTCCAGTCTGGGTGACAGAGTGAGACTCCAACTCAAAAAAAAAAAATGGAGAAAGAGATAGAAAGAAAGACCAGCACCAGGGGCACAGAAAGCAACTAAAGAAGCAAGTGCCAAGTGTGTTAGCACAGATGTCATAGACTACCTGAGTTTCAAGAACTGGGTAAGAGCCAATCACACCAAAATGCTGCACAGTCCAGGCCAATTGGGCACCACAAAGGCTTCAAAGAATTTGGCAACAAAAAAACCTCAGATTCTTCACATGGTCATCCCAGCAGAGTGATGGGAACCAAAGCCAGATGGCACTGGTTGACACAACGAATCAGGGCATAATGATGACTCCTCGTTGTTGTGGCTTGAGGGAAGGAGGAAGAAAGGGCAATAATTTGTGGCAAAAATAAGATGGAAAGGGGCTGTGGTTGTTCTTTGTAAAGGCACAAGCTATTAAATTAATGATTATTTTTCAAAAGAAATGTCCTCACTAACAGTTAATACCCTGAATACCACTAAACCCCAATTCCATTTTAAAATAATAAAAATAATTGGCATTTGTTTAGGACTTTGTAGATTACAATACATGGGTTAGTGCTCTTTCTCTATGGTGTTTAAGCAAAAGTGATTTACTCAAAACCCCAAACCAAGAATAGTCTTATATTGAATCTCAGACAAACTGAGGCTCTGAAACCCTTCCTTTGATCAGGGACTGAGAGCACTTGAAAAGAATATTGTGGTAATCCTCCCACTCTCTGCCTCAAAAAAAATAAAATAAAATAAAAGTAAAAGTAACAGCCATTGATGCAAACAGCAAGTGCTTTGTGCTTTGAACTAAAATAAAAAAAAAAAAATCACACAATGCCAGGGGGCCAGGGGAGAAGAAAAATACCCACATGAAGCTTTTCTCTAATGGAGACAAAGACAAAAAATAACTTCCTAACATGCTCAATGGGGCTTAGAGAGTAAAGCCAATGTCATTTTCATGCTGTCTGGATGCCAAAAACTTTTACCTCCATAATAATGCCATGCTTCTAGTTATTTTATGCTATTAAAAAAACATTCCTCTTAATGGTGGAGGGAGAGCTCACACATCTTCAGGTAAATATAATAAACTAGCTCAATGGCTCTGCTCTATAATCCTCACTGCCCATTAGACAGTCAACTTCTTGAAAGAAGGGACCTTGTCTACCTAGTTCATATCATATTCCCGTGTCATAGCATAGTGCTTGACATGTCGTAATTATTTTTTAAATTAATTAATTAATGCCTCAAGTAGGTCCTCATCATCTCTTGCCTGGACAATTATGTTCTCTAATGAATGCCCCTGCTTTTATCCTCTCTCCTGGTATCAGCTACCTATTGCCAAGCAGCAAACCATCACAAAATTCTATGTCTTGAAACAATATTCTTTATCTTGCCCCGAAATGTGCAATTTGGGAAGGGCTCAGTAGAGCCAGTCTTTCTCTGTTCCATGAGGATTAACTGGGATAGCCCCACTAGAGGCAGAGGATCTGCTTCCAAGATGGTGTGGTCCCATGGTTGGTAGGTTGATGTCAACTGTCAGCTGGGAGCCCAGTGGTGGCTATCAGCTGGGGTCCTGAATTCCTCTCCTCAGGAACCTCTCCTTAAATGCTTGGGCATTCTCAGGGCATGGTGGCTGAGTTCCAATAGCAAACATACCAAGAGGCTTAGGTGGAAGTTGTATTGCATTCTGTGATCTGATTTGGAAGTCGCGCAGTATCATAAGCCTGCCCAGATACTCCTTGATGGAAAAAGTGCCAAACCTATACTGTAAGAAGAATGTGAGGGTGGTTATAGCCATGCATGTCATCTGACACATTCTTCCTAACCATATTTCTTAGTACTTCTGCATGATTTTCTAAAGCACAAATCTGACTATGGTACCTCTCAGCTTAAAACGTGAAATGCTTCCCTTACCCAAGACGAATTTCCTTCTCCTAATCAAAGGCCCAGAAAGTATAGAGGACACACAAGTCTTCCATGACTTGGTCCCAGCAGCCTTCCTAGTTTCACCTCCCACCTGATCCCAAGTCCACATCAGTAACACTCTTCCCTCACTTGTTCTTCCAGTCACCTCCAACAGATCATTTCACCTATCTCATTAGGTACATCCCTACCCGGAAACAATGTCCTCAGTGTCATTTCTCTATCACCATCAGGGTTAGGGTTTCTTTTGTGGATTATCCAGAGCAGACTTCCATTGAACTTAGCACTTTCTATTTTAAGTGACCATTTATTTTTAAGTCTGTCCTTGAAAATAACCTCCTGGAGAGAACAAACCTTTATCACTAGTGTACATATCCCAAGACCTCACAATAATAATCATTATCACTATATTAAAGGATAAAAACGAGATGCTTAGAGAGTAAGTAACTTGCTCAATATCCCCATAAATGGCAGAGCTCAAATTTTAATCTAGGTATCTCTAGTTCTAAAGCTCTCACTCCCCACAGAGCATGACCTACATGGTTCTTGAGTGTACCACTAAGGTAATATGAAGAGAAGAAGCAGGATCTCGGTGTCAAAACTAGCAAAACAAATTGAAAGATAAATTTAAAACTAGCATAAGAATAGGCACTAATCAAAAGACAAAGGGCTACAAGTTTATACCATAATCCTTTTTGAAAGCCTAGGGAAAATGTCTAAGAATTGGTGCTTTTTATAGCCATCTGTCCCCAAAACCAGAACAGAATAAAAATGGTCAATGGACAACAATCTTAAAATATCTCATGAATACCTCGGTTTCTAGAGAGGCAGGCTGAGGGGATATGTGGGCTATCAGGGAGGAAAAAATGTACTTCAAAGACTGAAACCCTCCCCCACAATCTCAGTGTCTCACCTTTGCTTTTCCCCGGCTGAGAGGAAAGCCAGAGAGGGAATAGAGAATGATTATAATTGCTCAAAGCTAATTACCTTCAGCAATAATAGGGATTTAGCTATGTAGTCAAGAAAATAAATAAGATATCCTGAGGGAGGGAGAGACTTGGACGAGAAAAAAAAACACAGACCTAATTTTGTCCCCCTTTTCCCACAGATCAAAACATTGTGCCCCAAATCCCTGAATTTCGCCTTTGTGTCTTCCACAGGCTGAGAGTGGTGCAAAAACAGTCACTGGGAAGAGATGAATAAAGTCAAGAAAAAGAAATATTGGGACCCAAACATTGCTTAAAAGTGAAATTTCAGCTCTTCCGCTGCGCCGGGCAGCGCCGCCACCGCACGCTCCCCAGACGTGGCTCCTCTGGGCTGACGCGCCGCAGCCTCCAGCCCCTGCCGGCAAGGCGCCTGCAGCCCCGTGCCGCGCGCGCCCCTTCCCGGCCCGGAGCCCTCTCCTTGCGCGGCCCCGCCGGGCCGTCCCGTAGCGCCCCCCACCCTCGAACTCAAGCCACCGTGGAGCTCCGCCGCCCTGAAACGTTCACCGCGAGCGGGGACCAAAGACTGCAAAACTGCTGAATAGACAGACTGTAAAAACAGAGGGAAAAGTGAACCAAACCAGAAGACCCTCATAAGGAAGACAGGTCATTGCAGAAGAGAAATAAAGCAACCTCACCTTTCCTCAAAACAGAATTGAA
>NW_007260028.1:1136-9112 GCF_000164805.1 Carlito syrichta | reverse complement strand
AGGGGACAAAAACAAGAACACTATAAGCATTTTTATCCTCTGATATCACAGATACAGTAAACAGAGCTTAACTCTTGGCCAATTAAACATAAAATTTACACAAAAGAACTACCTCAGATTCCTTTTGATATATTTAGCATTCAATAAGTTACATTGAAAGGCACAATAACAGTCTGGTGAAATGAAGTGAGCATCAGAGCCAGATTCAGAATTGGCAAAGATTTTAGAATTACCAGACTTGAAGTCTAAAATCTTGTGATTAACAGGCTAAGGACTCTAAGGGAAAAAGTAAACAATATGCAAGAACAGATAGGTAATAAGCAGAGCGATGACAATGATAAAAAAGAATCAAAAGGAAATAGTAATAAAAACACCCTAATAAAAATGAATAATGCTTTGATGTGCTCATCAATAGATTAGGCATAGGTAGGAAAGAATTGATGAACTCAAAGACATGACAGTATGAACTCCCAAATGTTAAATGCAAAGAGATCAAAGAATTTTTTTTTAAGATGGAACAGAATATCTAAAGACTGTAAGATAACTTATAAAGGTGTAATATACACACAATGGGAAAACCAAAAAGAGAAGGAAGCACGAATAAGAGAAATATTTGAAGTAATAATAGCTGAAAATTTTTCAAAATTAATAACAGGCACCAAACTACAAATCAGGAAACTAAAAGAACACTTAGGATAAATACCAGAGACTATATATCTAGGCATATAGAATTCAAACTGCAGAGACTTAAAAACTAAGAGAAAACTTTGAAAGAAGGTCAGTTATGGGGGCATTATATAGAGAGAAAGAGTAAGAATTACATGAAACATCTTCAGAAATTATGCAAGAAAAAGATAGTGGAATGAAACATTTAGTGTTGAAAGAAAAAATCCACTAACCCTAAAAATCTATCTCCAGTGAACAATTCTATGCCTAGAAACTTGATAACATAGATGAAACGGACCAATTTAATAGAGACACAAACTTCCAAAACTCTCACAGGAGAAATAGACTATTCTGAGTAGGCCTGTATCTAATAAATAGTAATTTAACAACCTTCCTTTAAAAGCTCAAAGCCCATTCACTGGTGAAGTCTACCAAACATTTAAGACAGAAAATCTCTACAATATTTTCAGTAAAATAAGGTGGAAATATTGAATATTTTCTAGCTCATATTATAAGTCAGCCGTGAGTGAAGACTAAAACCAGACATAGACATTATAAGATAGGAAAACTGTAGACCAATATTTTTCATCAATATGAATTTAAAAGTTCCTCAACAAAATATTAGCAAATAAAATTCAATAATATATAAAATGAATTATACATATTAGGATTTATCCCAGGTATGTCTGGCTGTTTCAATAATGAAAACAAATTAATGTAATCCATCTCATCAACCCTAAAAAAGAACAACATATGATCATATCAACAGATGCAGAAAATTCATTTGACAAAATGTAACATCTTCTTACAACTCTCAGCAAATAAGGAATAGAGGGAACCTCCTCAACTTGATAAATAACATCTACAGAAAACCAACAGTTAACATCAAACTTAATGTTGAGAAATTAAATGCCTTTCCCCTGATATAGAGTAAAAGGGAAGGCCATATCTCTCACCACATGCCTATTCAACATCATACTAAAAATCCTAGCTAATGGAATGAGATATAAAAAGAAAATCAAAAGCAAACAAATTGAGAAACAAGAAATAAAACTATTCTTTTTTTTCTTTTTGGCATATGACATGATTGTCTATGTAGAAAAACCGAAAGAATTGACAAGAACAAGACAACCTCCTGGAACTAATAAGTGATTATTTTCAAGATTGAAGAATCTAAGATTGTCATTTAAAAAAGCCACTTGCATTCCTATAAGCCAACAAAGAACAATTGTTATTTAAAATTAAAAACCTACTATTTACATAAACACCAAAATAATGAAATACTTAGGTATAAATCTAGCAAAATAATACAAAATCTATAGAAGAAAAACTATAAAACCCTGAAGAAAGAAACAACTAAACAAATGGAGAGATATCCCATGTTAAAGGATAAGAACATTCAACATGCTTAGATGTTAGTCTGTTCCAAATTGATCAATGGATTTAACATGATCGCTATTAAAATCTCAGCAAGTTATACTGTCTACACCAACAAACTGATTGTAAGGTTTACATGGAAATACAAAGATCAAGAGTAGCCATTTTAATACTGAGAAGAACAAACTTAGAGGACTGACACTACCTGGCTTCAAAATTACTATAAAGCTACAGTGATCAAGATATTGTGGTACTGGTGAAAAAATTGACAAGTTGATCAGTGCAACAAAATGGAAAGCCTAGAAGTAGGCCCACAGAAGCATCTGATCTTTGACAAAGGAACAAAGACAATAAAATAGAGCAATGATAGCTTTTCAACTAATGATGCTGGAACAACTGGACATCCACAATAAAAAAAAAAGAAGGCGTGTAGTTGCAGATTTTATACCTCTCACAAAAATTAACTTAAAATGGATCACAGGACTAAATATAAAACCCAAAGCTAAAAACTTCTAGACATTACACAGGAGAAAATCTAGATGTTCTTGGGTTTGGCAATGAGTTTTTAGGTGACAACAAAAGCATTATCTATGAAAGAACAAATTGAACAGTTTGACTGTTAAAATTAAAATTTTATGCTCTGTGAAAGACAATCAAAAGAATGAAAAAAAAGATTCAGAGAAAATACTTGCAAAAGATATATCTGATAAAAACAAAACAATTTAGCCAAAACACAATAAGAACTATTAAAATTCAACAGTAAGAAAATAAGAAACACAATAAAAATGAGTGAGTTAGGCAGATAACTTACCAAGGAAGACATATCTATGGCAAAGAAAGCATATAAGAAGTCTGGCAGACTATATCAAACAAGAATTGAAAACTATGAGATTTACAATGAGATGCCACTACACACCTACTAAAAGAACCAAAACCCAAATCACTGACAGTATCAAATGCTGGTGAGGACAGACTCTTGTTCATTGCTGGTGAGAATACAAAATGATACAGTCACTTTGGAAGATAGTTTGGCAGTTTTTTATAAAGCTGAATGTGGTTATCACTATACCATCCAGCAGTTGTGCTCCTTGATATTTACCCAACTGATATGAAATCTTATCTGCACACAAATGTTATAGCAGTTTTATTCATAATTGCAGACACTTGGAAATAACCAAGATGTACTTCAAAAGCTAAGTGGATAAACTTGGTATATACATAGAATAATATTTGGAGAGAAAGAAATAAGCTATCAAGCCATGAAAAGACGTGGAGAAAGATTAAATACATAGTGCTAAATTAAGGAAGACAGTATGAAAAGTTACATACTGTGATCCCAACTATACAACATTTTGGAAAAGGCAAAAATATGGAGAGACTAAAAAGATGGGTTGTTGGCAGGATTTCAGGAAGGGAGATGAATAGATAGAGCCTAGGGTATTTTTATGGCAGTGGAATTATTTTGTGTGATACTAGATTGGTGGATACTACATTATTGTATTGGTAGAAGTCACAACAAATGACATTATGCATTTGGAAAAACCCATAGAACCTCACAACAGAAAGAGTGAAAGGTAATGTAAACTGCAGACTTAATTAATTGTACAAAATGTACTATATTAATGCAAGTTGTTAATAAAAGGGAAAATTGTATGTGGCTTGATGAGTCAGGGTATATAGGAACTCTGTTCAGTTTTTGTCTATACCTAAAACTACTCTAAAATCTTTCAATTAAATAAAATCAATGTTATTATACTCAGATGTCCCAATTTGTAAAAAAGTCAGATGTGTGCACACAAATTTCAAGGAAGTTTTCTCCATAGAAATGCAAGGTTAGGCTGGGTGCAGTGGCTCACACTTATAATCCCAGCACATCTGGAGGCCTAGGTGAAAGGACTGCCTTAGTCTATGGGTTCGAGACCAGCCTGGACAACTTGGCAATACCTAATCTCTACATTAAAAAGAAAAATTAGTCAGGCATGGTGATGTGTACCAAGTTCCTGCTACTTGGAAGGCTGAGGGGGGAGGATTTCCTGAGCCCAGCAGTTTGACGTTGCAGTGGCTGGGAGCGTGCCACTGGTCTCCATCCTGGACAAGAGAGTGAGACTCCATCTAAAAAAAAAAAAAAAGAAAAGAAATGCAAGGTTGATATACTAATCACTTTCTTATTTGGGGTTTGTATGTGTTTTCAAGCATTACTCATGTAATTTTGAACATCTAGCTTCCTCCCTTTCCACTTCAGATAAACCCTACTGGAGATAGATGTTACTCTTTTATATTTTCTAGTATTTCTTCTATTTCACAGCCATAGTAATAAGAGACATTTGTACATACATATATTTATCTTGGCAGCTTTGAGGTTAAAAGGCATTTATGGGAGGCATAGTAGAATCTCCTCACTGCTCCTCTTCCACGTTGCCCTACACATCTTTTACTGTAGATGAAAATTCTCAGAATAATGGAAAATAGTAAAATGAGCCTCATTTGTACATATCACACATATTTAACCATTCTTCACTATTTTCAAACCATTCTTATTTTCTCTAATAGTTTTTCTTATTTTACAAATATCACTTTAACTACAAATATGTAAGTGTAATTGCTTCAGTGTGTATCTTTTGCCTATATGAGCAATTTCCTACCTCTCCCAACAACACACAAAGAAAATAGTAATTTTTCTTAACATTTCTAACGTCCAGTCCCTAATTCATGTTTCTGCGGCTGTTAGTGTCTGTTGCGGCTTTTCGCTCCAACCACGCACTGCAGGGGACCGTGATGCCCACACCTCTGGGGATCTGAGCAACACCTGGGCAGCCAGGACCCGACCCATGGCTGAATGGGAAAGCACGACCTCCCTGAACGCAAGGGGTGATGGGAATGGTAGTTCCCTACGTCGGTGGCCTGCTGCACAGCAGTCTGGGAAGGGGTCCCTGGCGCCCACTCTGCGCAGGCGCAGGCCCATCCCCGATCCCTGGCGTTCGCCCTCTTGGCCCGATAGGCAGGTGTCCGCGTTCCTAGGTCTGCGCGGGAGAGGAGGCCGCGCACCTGGGGTGAGAGCGCGGGCGTTGGGGCTCTGCCCGGCCGCGGGGCTTCGGGACGGGCGCACCTGCGTACCGGATGTGGGTGCCGGCCGCCACGGGGAACCTTGGACAGGGGCTCCCTACCCCACCCCCGCTATCTCCTGAGCGCGCGCGCCGAGCCACGCGGGGGTGGGAGGAGGGCGAGCGGGCGTGAGGGGGGTCGGGCCGGGGCCTGCAGTGGTGGAGGGGGCATGTGGGGGAGACGTGCGAGGGTGGGGGTAGGTGTGCGATGGTGCGCGGAGGTCGGGCCGGGGCGTGCGGAAGTGGGGGGGCAAGGGGGGCGTGCGAGGGTGGCGGGAAGGCGGGCCTGAGCGTGCAGAGGTGGGGGGGCGTGCGGGGCGTGGGTGGTGGACCCGAGGGGGCGGCCGTCGCTCGTGCTGTGGTTCTGAGAAGCGAATCCCTCGTCCTTGGTCAGACTGGTCGTCTTGCGTCCGCGACCGTCGCTGTATGTCATGGAAGCGGCTATTCTCATAAGGGGATATCTGTCTGTCCTTGTCCTTGACGGTTCATTGAACTCTCGCAGCGACCCTGCTGGTCGTTATACACGTACCATTTTATTTTTATTTTTTAGTGTAGGGGATTTCACGAGGGTGGACACCCCAGGGCACAATCTAGGAGGTGCAGGGTAGAAGGCGCATCCATGTGGGCTTGACTCCCTGTCTCTTTGTTCTTCCTGGTAGCGAACCTCCCAGAAACCCGGAGCTGCCAGTACCTGCCTGTAACCTTGGGAGCACTTACTCCGAGGGGTCAGTGCTTAGATCTCCCTACATGACTGTGAAGTGAACGTGTACAGAATCTAACCAACTGGTAACTCTATCTTGAGATTTGTGCAGTCTCCAGTTTCATGGTTTGGACTGAGGCTCCTGGACCCTCCAGCACGGTTGAGGCTGCCTCTCCCCTCAAGGGCACATATTCCTATTCGGGGGAAATGATGTCCGGTAGAAAGTCGATGAAAAACACAGCCTCATTTAGAATTTTTCAGCAGCTACAGTCAAAAGAGGCAGATAGAGCCAATTTTGCTGATGTGTTTACCTTGAGTCATTACATTCAAAATGCTACCTTGACACGTGGCGCTAGCCACACTTAAGGTGTTGAGTGACTGCATGCAGCTAATGGCTACAGTATTGGATAGCATGTTTCTGGTGAATTCCAAGAGTCAGGCTTAGGGTGCCAGGTAAAGTTTCAGGTGAAGTGAATTTGTTTTTCAGGCCCAAGTCCCAGCCCTTCTGAAAGAAAGCAACTGTGACAAGAGGCTGGAAAGAGGGAGTCCATGCCAGATACTGCCACTGAGAATGGCCCATTTGACAGTGACCTGTTCCAGAGCTTCAGGGTAGAGGCAGAGGATTCTAGAAAGGCGCAGGTTCTGATTTGCTTCACCTGAGGCAGTGCTTGGTTCCCTGAGTAGCATGAGTAAGACTTAGAATGTTACCACATTCAGGAGCTGTTATGGACTGTGTCACCAGGGATAATGTGCACTAACTTGCAGAAGGTGGTGACCTGGGGTTGAGAGGGTTGAGTGTCAAGTTGAGGAGAAAAAGTTACTTTACAAAAGGGCTGGTGAGGCCATGGTGTCCAGAGAAGATGTAGTCAGCTGACAAAATCCTAAACGACACCCCATTTTCTTCATTTTCACATTACTTTTTCAGCACTTTGAGTAGCTGTCATAACCATGTTCATTACTGCATGTGGCATTTAGAGTTATACTGACACTCCTTTCTTGAACATAGATAATAACAAAATGATACCAGAGGGAGGGAGTTTTCTATGCTGGAAACCCCAAAATATGAGGGGAACTCCCCCCAAAAAATCAGTTATCATTTGGAGGGCAGACCCCTTGTAGTACAGGCTTTTCCCACTACGTAAGTGTTCTAGGAACCAACCAGCATCAGTGTACCAGCTAACATTGTTGTGAGAGACTATGTTTGGCTTCAGTTATTATATTTTTTTTTTTGGAGACTCAACACATTTGCCCATTTCATTATGGTGGTTTATGAGTACACTTGCCCACGCCGTCCTGCGTATTCATCAGTTTTTGACCAAAAATGTCATTACCTCCATACCCCACCCTCCCTATTCACCTGGTCTCACCCAGAGTGACATTTTTCTGTTGCTCTGGGGAAAAGTCTTCAAAGGGAAACATCTTGTGGGTGTGGAAGAAGTGAAACAAAAAACAGCAGAAGCACTAAAAGGCACCAAAACTGACGAGTCTAGAAAATGTTTTGAGCAGTGGAAAAAGTGTCTCGATAGGTTTCTTGCATCAAACAAAGAGTGCTTTGAGGGTGACTGAAGTTTGAACATGTAAGAATAAGTACACAATTTTTTTAATAAATAAATTCTGGATTTTTTTTAGGTTCCTCCTCTTATGGGGCCTGAAATTAATGACTTGTGTATAATCACCCAGGGTAGACCCAGAAACTAAGCATGGTGCTGTTCACACACAGGTGAGTGTCAAAAGCATCTTATCAAAAGGTCTTTTTTAAGAATCAGCAACCATTATTGAGCAAAGCGTATTCCTTGTAAAAAACATTTCATCTTTATTTTAGAGTTTTCTGTGGAAGCTCTAACTCAGGGTGTAAAGACAGTAAGAATTTGCTTGCTAATCCCTCCTGAGTTGTTTTTTTGTGGGTATATTAGGTTGAATGAGGATAGAGGGTTTCACCTCTGTGTACATGAACATATTAAGTTAATCTTCTGTTGTATTATTTTTACAATTTCATCAGGTAGTCACAGGAACATAAATTGTTACTAAATTAACAAAATACAGTTTTTACCACACCCAGTGAAAAATGCAGGGTTAAGTGGACTCAATATCAGAGATGTATGCGTTTAAGTGCTGCTACCTTTGTGTGGTCC
>NW_007260028.1:0-837 GCF_000164805.1 Carlito syrichta | reverse complement strand
GGTCGCTGAAGTCGAGACCAGACCGGGCGAGACCGCTCGACGAGAAAGGAAAACGTGAGCCAGACGTGGTGACGCACACCCGCGGTCTCCTCTCGGTGGGAGGCCGAGGTGAGAGGATCCCTGGAGTCCAGGAATCGGAGCTGCCTTGAGCGACGCTCAGCCACTCGACGCTCCTGGGTGACAGCGGGAGACCCCGTCTTCCCCGAGCAGCTTCAGTCAGGGCGTGTTCCGAGTTCCGAGTTCCTCCCGGCGGCTGAGCCGGAGCCCGGAGTGCTTGCCCCCCTCTCCTCCGCCCCGTCGAGGAGAGGAGAGGAGAGGAGAGGAGAGGCCTGTATCTGTATTTTAATAAGAAAAAGTAGAGACAGAAATGGGTCAGACCCATTCATAGAAGATACAGAAATACAGAAGACTAGCAGAGCAAACTTGGCATGTGTGTAGATAGACACACATCCTCTGCTGGTACACATTTACCAAATTGAGCTCCACATGTATTTCTTAGGATTTAATTACCTTGGCAGAGGGCCAGACAATACGTAATGGTTTACATTGATGAGAAAGATAAAGCAAACATTCCTCATGAAATATAAAGATGAAGATAACTTTATGTAATTATTGTTCTAAAAGTAGGTGATTTAGTAATAACTCATTACATAGCATAGAATGTTTTCTTTACTTTTTCCTCAATAGAAGTAGAAAATGTCATGTTGAGCACTAATTCACTTGTTACTCACTCACTTCTCAAGAATTCAAACACAGAGTTAAATGAGACATTTTTGCGATGAATCAACTGAATGTCTTTAAAAATCACACTCCATAAGTATTCTGAGTATCCATGAT
>NW_007260027.1:0-5134 GCF_000164805.1 Carlito syrichta | reverse complement strand
ACTTAACCAGCTAGTCAGCTGGCTTAACTAACTAGCTTAACTAGGTTTCTACCTAGCTAGCTATCTAGCTAGTCATCTGAATTAACTAGCTGACATAACTAGCTAGTTAGCTGAAATAACTAGCTGTCTTATGTAGCTTGCCTCCTACCTACCCAGCTGACTTAACTAGCTGAAATAGTTTGCTACCCAGCTGACTTAATTAGCTTTTTAACTAGCTTACCAGCTGGATAGCCAATTTACTTAATGAGTTGATTTAACTAGCTGGCAGCTGACTTTACTAGCTGACTAGCTAGTTGGCTGGCTAGCTGGTTAACCAGCTGACATTTCTAGCTAGCTACAGGGTTGGTTAGACGGCTAACCAACTGGCTTACCTAGCTAGCTACCTGACTGGATAGTTGGCTAGGCAACTGGTTATCTAGCCATTGGTATGGCCAGCAGGCTAGCCAGCTGGATTAAATAGTCAGTTGGCTGGCTGGACAGTAGGATAGCCAACCAACTTAACTAGCCTGCCACACTGCTTGATCAGCAGTTGAACTAACTGGCCACTTGCCTGACCAGTCTGCTAACCAGCTGGCTTTACTTGCCAGCGACCTAACTAGCCAGCCAGCTAAGCAGCTATCTTAGCTAGCTGACTTCAGTAGATAGCCATCTGGCTAGACAGCTGGCTTAACTAGATAGCCACATAGCTAGCCAGCCAGTAAGCCAGGCAATATAACAGGGTGAACTAACTAGCTAGCCAGCCGGTTAGCCAGATAACATAATTAGCTAGCTATCTGCCTCACAAGGTGGCTAGCCAGCTGACTTAACTAGTTGAAATAACCAGCTAGACAGCTGGCTATACAGCTTATTTACCTATGTAGATACCTAACTAGCCAGTTGGCTAGGTACTTGAATTTACTAGCTGACTTAACCAGCTAACCAGCTGGTTAGGCAGCTGAATCAACTACCTGATTTAACTAGTTAGCCAGCTGGCTAACCAGCTTACTTAACTAGCTGACATCCTTAGCTATCCAGATGGCTAGCCAGCTGATGTAAAAGCTAGCTACCTATGTATCCTGCTGGCTTGCCAGCTGACTTAACCTAGCTACCTAACTAACCAGTTGGCTAGCCTGCTGACTTATATAGCTAGCTACCCAACTAGGAAGCTGGCTAGCCAGCTGACTTAATCTGATTAACTAGCTAACCAACTCACTTAACTAGCTGACTTAACTAGTTAGTTTCCTAAATAGTCAGCCAACTTAACCATCTGAAATACCTAGCTAGCTATCTTACTAGCTAGCCGACTTAAATAGCTGACAACTAACTAGTCAGGTGACATAAATAGCTGACTTAACTAGGTAGCTACCTAGCTAGCCAGCTGATATACTAGCTGAAATATCTAGCTAGCCAGCTGTCTAGCCATCTGAATTGTCTAGCTTTTTGACTAGCAAGCGAGCAGACTAGCCAACTGACTTAACGAGGTGACTAAAATAGCTAGGAAGCTGGTAAGCAGGCTGAATTAACTACTTGATAAAAGAACTAGGCAGTTGGTCCGCCAGGTGCCTAAACTAGCTGACTTAACTATTTGTCCAGCTGGCTAGCAAGCTGACTAAACTAGCTCTCTACCTCTCTAACCACCTAGATAACCAGCTGACTTAACTAGCTGACTTAATTAGCTAGTCATCTGGCAAGGAAACTGACTTAACTAGGTAATTGCATAGCTAGTCAGCTGACTAGCCAGCTGATTTAACTAGCTCTCTTAAATAGTTGACCTGCTTTCTAGCCAGATGCATTAAGTAGCTTGCTACATACCTAGCCAGCTGGCTATCCAGTGTATTAACTAGGTGACTTACCTACCTAGCTAGCTGTCTAGCCAGCTGACTTAAATAGCAAGATACCTAGCTAGCCACCTGGTTAGTCAGCTGACATATCTAGGTGTCATAACTATCTAGTCAGATGGCTTTACATTTGACATAAATAGTTAGCTACCTAGCTGGCAAGCTGGATAGCAGCCTGACTTAACATGCTGTCTTAACTAGCTAACCAGCTGGTTAGTCTGCTTACTTAATTGCCTAGCTATGTAGCTAGCCATCAGGCTAGACAGCTGACTAAACTAGCTGACTTAATGAAGTAGCCAGCTGGCTAACCAGTTGACTTAACTAGCTAACTACCAAGAACGACAGTTGAATAGAAAACTGACTTACCTAGCTGATATAACTAGATGCCTGATTACTAGCCAGTTGACTTGACTAGCTACCTACATTCCTAGCCACTGGCTGGCCAGTGGACTTAACCACCTAACTACCTAGCTAACCTGCTGGCCAGCAAGCTGAATTAACTAGGTGACTTATCTAGCTACCCAGCTTACCTTAATAGCTGACTTAACTAGCTAGCTACCTAATTAGTCAGCTTAATTAACTAGCTGTTTTAACTAGCTAGCTACCTAGCGAGCTATCTTATAACTAACTGACTAAACTAGCTGACTTAACTAGCTAGCTAGCTAACATATGTAACTGAATTAACTAGCTAGTTACCTAGTAGCCAGCTGACTTAACTAGCTGAAATAATGAAATAGCCAGCTGGCTAGCCAACAGAATTAACTAGCTAGCTACTTACCTAGACAGCTGGATAGCCAGGTGGCTTATCTAGGTGACATAACAAGATAGCTTCATGGCTATCCAGCTCACATAACTAGCTACCTACCTACATAGTCTGCTGGCTTACCAGCTGCATTAACTACCTAACTAGCTAGCTAGCATGCTGGCAGTGAACTGACTTAACTGCGTGACTTAACTAGCTAGCCATCTAGCTAGTCAGTTGATTTAACTAGCTAGCTTCCCAGCTTTGTTACTGGCTAGACAGCTGACTTAACTAAATGACTTAACTAGCTAGCTACCTAGCTAGACCGATGACAACTAACTGACTTAACTAGGTAAATACCTAGCTAGCCAGCTGACTGTGCAGCTGACTTAACTAGCTTACTTATCCTGCTAGCCAACTGGCTGTCCAGCTGACAACTAGCTTACTTATGCAGCTAGAATGCTGGCTGGGCAACTGAATTAACTAGCTGCCCTAACCAGCTAGCCAGCTGGCTAGGCAGCTGACTTAACTAGCTAGCTACCTAGTTAGACAACTGGGAAGCCAGCTGAATTAACTAGCTGACAACCTGTTAGCCAACTGGCAACCAAGCTGAATCAACTAGCTGACTTAACTAGTTAGCCAGCTGGCTAACTAGCTAACTTAACTAGTTCTCTATGTAGCTAGATAGCTGGCTAGTCAGCTGACTTAACTAGCTGATTTAATTACCTTTCAAGCTGAATAGCCAACTGAAATAATTAGTTTACTACTTAGCTAACCAACTGGCTAGCCAACTGACTTAACTAGCTGACATAAATAGCTGGCCTGCTTGCTAGTCAACTGAATTAAATTGCTTGCTATATAGTTAGCCTGTTTGTTAGCCAGCTGACAAAACTAGGTGACTTAACTAGCTAACCAGCTGTCAAGAAAGCTGAGTTAATAAGCAAGTTAACTGGCTAGCCAGCTGGATATCCAACTGACTTAACGAGGAGACTTAATTAGCTAGCCAGTGTTGTAGACTGCTGACATAACTATCTACCTACCTAACCAGCCAACTGTCTAGCCAGCAGACTTAACTAAGTTACTTAACTAGCTAGGCAACTGGCTAGCAGACTGACTTAACTGCCTAGGTACTTAGCTAGCCAACTGACTTAACTAGCTAGCTACCGAGATGACCAGCTGTCTATTGAGCTGGCTTAACTAGGTTACTTAACTAACTACCTAACTTGCTAGCCAGCTGACTTAACTAGCTAGTTACCCAACTAGGCAGTTAGCTAGCCAGCTGACTTAACTTGACATAACTAGCTAGCAAGCTAATTTAACTAGCTGACTTAACCAGCTAGATACCTAGCTCAGCAGCTGTCTTAACTAGCTCACTTAACAAGTCACCTAGCTGACATAACTAGCTGACTTATATAGTTAGATTCCTAGGTAACCAGCTGACTTAACTTGCAGAAATAACTAGCTAGTCAGATGGCTATCCATCTGACTTGACTAGCTTTTTAACTAGCTAACCAGCTGGATAGCCAACAGACTTAACGAGCTAACTACATTAGCCAGGCAGCAGGTTGCCAGCTGACTTAACTAGATGACTTAACCAGCTAGTCAGCTGGCTAGCCAAGTGACTTAATTGATTGGCTTCCTATATAGCCAGCTGGCTAGCCAACTGACTTACCCAGTTGACTTAAGATAGCAAGCTGCCAAGCCAGCTGATTTAACTAGCTCAATACCTACGTAGCCTGCAGGCTAGCCAACTGACTTAACTATCTGACTTGAATAGCAAGCCTGCTGTGTAGCAAGCTGACATATCTAGCTAGCTACCTGCCTAGCTAGCTGACCTAAGTATCTGACTTAAGCAGCTAGCCAGTTGGTTAGCCAGCTGACTTAACACACTGACAACACTTGCTATCCAGGTAGCTATCTAGTTGACTTAACTAGCTAGCTGCATACATTTCCAGTTGGCTAGCCATCTCTCTTAACTAGCTGAATTAACCAACTAGCCAGTTGTCTAGCCAACTGACTTAACTAGCTCATTACCTATCTATCCTTCTGGCTAGCCAGCTGACTTAACTAGCTGAGTTAACTAGATAGCTACATAGCTGGCCAGCTGACTTATATAGTCAGCTAACTAGCTAGCTACCTAGCTAGCCAGCTGACTTAAACAGTTATCTAACCAGCTAGCTAACAAGCTGACAAATAATTAGCGGCCTAACTAGCTTGCTGACTTAACCAGCTAGCTAACTGTTAAGCTACTCATAATCTAACGTGCTAGCCAGCTGACTTAATCATCTGACTTAACTTGTTATCTAAAGAGCTAGCTATCTAACTCAACCAGTGTACTTAGCTCGTTAGCTAACTAGATTGTTTGCCTACTCAGCTAGCTGAAAAACCCGTTTGCTAACTAATTAACTAGCTGACTCAACCAGCTGACATAACCCGTTAGTTAACTAGCTAACAACCTCACTCAAACTACTGACTTAACCTGTTAGCTAACTAGCTAGCTGTCTTAACCATCGACTAATTAGAAGGCTGACTTAAATAGCTGACTTAGCTATCTGACTTAACTACTTAGCTAGTG
>NW_007260026.1:11974-12688 GCF_000164805.1 Carlito syrichta | reverse complement strand
CATTCATTCCACTCTAAAGTACTTTCTTCCATGTCTGCCTTGTTTGCTGAGTTGCAAACTCCTCCACAGTTTAGTATAGGATAATGTCCCACAGTGCTGGGCACTTATCAGTTCTATCAATGAGTGAAAAAGCAAGCAAGCAAGCACAAGCAAGACAAAAAGTAATAACCCTGCCCTTCCTTTGCCTAAAGTCAGGGCATAATTTATTGGCATCACCAGGGTAAATTTAGCAAACAGCAACAAAAGAAGCTGTCCGCATTAGTCTCATTAAGATATTATAAGATTGACTTTTCAGAGATTTCATTATAGAACATAGCCTGAGTTTCATGATATCATATGTTGTCTGATGACTGTATGTTACTGGGTGCATTAAAATCACATGCAATCCTGTTTATGAAACTATTCACCAAAAAATCCATACTTCTTGGCCAGGCACAGTAGCTCACATCTATAATTCCAGCACTTTGGGAGGTGGAGGCAAGAGGATTGCCTGAGCTCAGGGGTTCGAGATCAGCCTGGGCAACTTGGTGAGCCCTCATCTCTACAACACATAAAAAAATTAGCCAACCAGGTGGTGTGTGCCTGTAGTCCCAACTACTTGGAAGGCTGAGGTGGAAGGATCACCTGAGCCCAGCAGGCTGAGGCTGTGGTGGCCATGATGCCACTGCACTCCAGCCTGGGTGACATAGTGAGACCCCTACTCAAAAACTAAAA
>NW_007260026.1:5998-11357 GCF_000164805.1 Carlito syrichta | reverse complement strand
TTTTTTATTTATTGTAAAGATGAGGTCTCGCCAAGTTGCCCAGGCGGGTCTCGAACCCGCGGGTTCAGGCAGTTCACTCACTTCAACCTCCCAAAGGTGCGGGATTACAGGCTGAGCCACCGAGCCCGGCTACCTTCCATATTTTTAAAGCTAAAATCTCCACATACAAACTCTAAAATCAAAGGGTTGACATTATTATTTTAAAATGTTTGAGTCTAGTACTTATTAAGCAGCATTAGCTCCTTTAATCATCAAGACACTATTATGAGGTAGAAATTGTTAACTCCATTTTATAGATGAGGAAACTGACGACTAGAGAAGTTAAGTAACTTCTCAAATTCTTCCCATCATTTTGTGATGAACAGTTCTTATTTTCTAGAATCTTGAATTTCTAAGGATGTGGGCTGAAGTTCTGACAGAAAATTCTAAGCTGGGATGGTGAAAGTGCTCTCTGGAAAGTCACTTACTAGAACAGAGGAGGCAACAAACACCACTGGCTGTCCTCCCCTACCTGCTGTAGTCTTAGCTGAGTACAATAAGAAAAGCAGAAGGTAAAGCATGGAAGTAGCAACTAACTCTAAGGTGAAACTTCAAGATATTCACTCAATCTCAATCAGATTTTGGGTGACATCAGAAGTACTTGCCTTTAGCCAATCTAAACATAAAGCAGGATTCAGTAAGCTGAGAGTCCACAAAAACTCTGCACACACTACTCTCTTGCCATATGACTGTTGGTAATATTTTTTATTTTTAACTTTTGCTTTGTTTTTGTGTATTTTCCCCTTTCTTTTTAAGTATGGAATCCACATCAAGACATATCCCACTTGCTATCATTTATTCTTCTGTTCTTATATACTTACTACTGTCTGACAGCAAATGTCTCTGAAAACAGCTGTTCTATAGAGTTCTTCAACATGAATCTCCCTGAAATTCATTGATACTCTTAGATTGTATACGAAGATGAAGATTTGGCTTCTACTAAAACAGTGACACTGTACTAATGGCTTCTTCTGTCTCCTCATTCAGTGAGGCCCTAAGAGGTTATTTACGTATGCAGCATTTAGCTTGTTTTCTTTTCGTTTTTCTTACACCCCAAAGTTATTTATGACTCAATAAATCCAACATTCCTTGTTTTCCAATAAATCTTTTAATGGCGATTAGTGAAGGTCTGCTAATGAAATTAGGCTGATTCATTTTGTGAAATTTTTTCAAAGCCAATTTGAAATTTAAGAAAGTCACAGTTTTTTCCTCATAGAAAATCTCAAAAGGAATCCCAAAATGTCAACCTGACAAAAGCAGTGAAGGGGTTACATATAGTACTACTTGCAGAGTCCCTGAGACAAAGACTGAGCACTACTGATATAAAACACGGTGTTCAGGCAACCACTGTCAATCAAATTATTGAAATGAATATTATATTACAATTTATTTCAATAACAAATATTCCCTTGTTCCACAGTATTTCAGAGGTTTCACTTCAGGTTACTTTATTTCTTTTTCTTCCTACATGTGTTCAGTCACAGGGAGATCTGCCCAGGCTTGGTGACAAAAAGACATGTTGAGGAAACTACCCACCCATAATCACTTTTCTGTCCCCCCTCTCCGATCTAGGCAAAGACTGCTACATACACACAAAGCACACAGTTCAGTTCTCATATCTCTAGCAGGCCGTTAACACCTGGTTTTCTGTTCTCTATTCTTCAGAGAGGGCATCTTTCAGTACACTTTACTGCCTACCTGTTTCCTTATGAGAGGAACTGATATAACCCATGAACACAACTGTAATTGCAATTGCTGTCATGCTAATTGTGTTTTGGGTCTCCAAATGCTCTGTGGCACCCAGGATAAAACTTTCAGCCTAGGCCTTCCTGGAATTTGCTGGGAACACAGGACATAACGGAAAATTCAGCAGTTTCTGTCCCACAGAGAAGTACATAGGAGGTAGAGAGAAAAATCTGTTCAATTTCCTGGTTGGTAGAGGTTCTAAGTAGAAGGGAACTGACCACAGGAGAAGGATTGGAGCCTTTTATCCTGTATTTATCAGATTGTCTACATCTTGAGGCAAAGGTGAGATACACAGGTGCTGAGGTAGAGAAATACTTCTAGGACCATCTACTTCTTAATCAAGATCACATTCTCTGGATCTTGCTGTTTTAGAGGTCTTTAAATTTGGGGTTTACGGTAAAATTTTCATTTTATTTTACATCTTCATAGGAACTTAGTGGAAAATGAGAAAAGGTTATACTAGAGGCTGTTAGCTATCATTTTCGTACCAGGGAACTCTTTTATATAAATGTTTAAAGATTAGTAACTTTATGTATATTCCAATGTGAGATTTTTGTGACATGTTTATTTCTCCATTTATTAATTTATATCATACCTCATCTAGAAAGAAATTTTGAAAGTAATGTAGAAAGATGCAAATCTTGAGAAGATCAAGGTAGTGACTAAATGTTGTGTCATAAACTGTTTCAAAAAACAGAGTAGAATATATGATAAATTGAAATATTATACATTTTTAACTTCAGTTTAAGAAAAGGCAAAATTAAGAGACAACCCAGAGACTGGAAGAAGACATTTGCAAATATAAACAAATGGTTAACAGTGTCAATTCTGCAACACAATATTAAAAAATCTAATAGTAAAATAAACAGAGAG
The DNA here is from genome assembly GCF_000164805.1 of Carlito syrichta. NCBI lineage: Eukaryota > Metazoa > Chordata > Mammalia > Primates > Tarsiidae > Carlito > Carlito syrichta. The sequence continues at coordinate 8,699 of NW_007260026.1, read as the reverse complement.
TATAAAAATGCAGTTCCTAGAAGAAGAAACCCAAATGGTCAGCAATCACATAAAAAGTGTTCAACTTCACCAGAAGTCAGGAAAATAGAAATTAAACCAAGATACCATTTCATACCCATCAAACAAAAAATTAAACTATGACAATACCAGCTATAAAAATGATATGGAGCAACAAGAATCTTATAAACTGCATAACCAGGCACAACCATTTTGGAAAGCAATTTTGTAAGATCCGGTAAAATAAAATGTGTATATCTGAGGATTGTCAGCCCTACTTCTAGGTTTGTTTATGCATAAGAAACATTATATCATATTGGGAGGTTTACTTAAGCAACACTTTGCAGTAACAGCAAAAACTGGAAACAACTCAAGTATGCATGAATTGATTTGATAAATAAGTTTTTGTTCACTCATACAATGGAGTAGTATATACAATAAAAGCTAATAAGTTAAAGCTATATGTATCTACAAATATTAAAAATATTTTAAGTTAAAAAAATTGCAGAAATATACACATTAAAGAATATAGCACAGTAAAAGTTATGAAAAATTTAAAAGCATGCAAAACAAAGTTCAATTTTGCTTACTGATACATGCATGTGTAGTAAAACCATAAAATAAGCATGCATGGGAATGACAGACATCAAGGGGCTTTAATTCTATATCTGAATTTTTCTTTTTAAAAATCAGAAATAAATAGTAAAATGTTAACATTTCATAAAGCTAAGTGGTGGGAACGTAGATGTTCAGTATATTATATTCTATATCATATGTTTAAAATATTTTATAATTTTTATGAACTCTGAAATTTGTCTTATTAGGAATATGAAAGTCACATATTTTACATCTTGTGTTATAAGAATTTCTCATTATGAAAAATATAAAACATTTATTTTGAAGTGTATATAAAGCAGCATTAGATTTCCATTTAAGCCTTAATTACTAAGCAGTATATATAGACTGGGGGTGGGAGGGAGGGAGGGAGAGAGGGGAAAAGTATAGGGAAAGAGCAGCAAAAAATAACATTTGGGTCAAAACGATAACCTGTGCAAGCAATTCTCACTTATTGTGCACCTGAAATAGCTAAAAGTTTTTTGTTTGTTTGTTTGTTTGTTTTAAGAAGAGTCTCAGGCCTCATCCTAAATCTGCTTGGATCAGAATGTGTCCAAATGAGGACCATATACACCATGACTGAAAACCACTTATCTATGAAAATGACACAGAGAAAAATGAACAACCCTGATTGATTTAGACAAATCATGAAGTTGGAATGATAAAGAAACAGTTTTGCTAGTAGACATGTGAGTAGTTCTATGTAGTCTACTTGTGTATTGTACAAACAATAGATAAAATGTGAAAAAAATCAGGGAGAAGATATATTTAATAATACCACACCAGCTTACACTATAACACAAAGGGGATAATGGTTGTATTTTATATGAAATACGTCAATCAATATAACATTCTTAGATGTTAGTAACTGAATAAGACTAGAAAAACATAGGTGTAGCTTATATGAAATAAAGACCCACAAAAAAGTCTACATGAATGTAACTGAAACTCTCTCTTGATATGATTACGGTGCTAGATATTCTTTGTTCCCCCTTCCAGATCTACTCTTCACCCTCTCTACCTTGTTTTAATTCCAATGAAGCTAACTTCCTTTCAGACTGCCACAACAGGGTTCTCTTGCTTTCTGACTTCCAATATGGTTTGCCAGCAGGAAGCAGCAGCAGAAATCAGAGGGTTGGAAGAGAGTGAAGGTGAGGTATGAATTCCCCCAATGTTCCCCATCAGATCACAGAAAGTCCAGAGTCCTGGTCAGGCAGACTTCTCTACATAGCTCCCCGTCTGGGTTTAAACAATGGTCCCCTTCTTTTGACCCTCCAGGCCTAGGAATGATAATGGCTCCCACTATTGCTAGTCCTAGGGTGCTTCACCATATGTTATTGGTTTATTTTAACCTAGGTACATTTTTTACTATTAAACTCATCTCAGTTACCTCATTTTAGTACATCACCCATCTCCCATCAGCATACTGACTGAAATAATTATGAACCATAAGTTATACTTCATGCCACAGTATGTGAGTAATAAAATTCTTCAGTGTATCTAGCCTTATAAGCTGATATATCTGTATATCCAACCATTATCCACTATTCTAGGTGTTGTATATAATTCAGGAAAGAAAAAATATGTATATAAACATGTATATATATGTACATATGTGCACACACACACAAACACATAATTTGTGCCTTTGGGGGAAAAAAACTAGTTAGAGAACAAGTTCAAGGCTAAAATAAATGAAATAATTGAGAACACTGCAAGTAACAAATAGTACCATTAGGTAAAACTAAGGACAATAAATAAGAACTAGGAAGTGAGAGAAGGTTTTGTGAAGAAAATGGTATTTCAGGTGGGTTGTAAAGGATAGAGAACATTAAATAGCATTAGCCAAGGAGAGTAGAGAGAAATGGACATCTAAAGCAAGGGAAATAAATGTCAGAACACTAAGGTGGGAAAGGGTATGGATGTTTGGCCAGCAATAAGTATAATGAGGCCAGGCTCGGTGGCTCAGCCTGTAATCCCAGGCCTTTGGGAGGCCGAGATAAGTGGATTGCCTGAGCCCGCAGGTTCGAGACCTGCCTGGGCAACTTGACGAGACCTCATCTCTACAATAAATAAAAAATTAACTGGA
>NW_007260026.1:4148-5978 GCF_000164805.1 Carlito syrichta | reverse complement strand
GGTGACAGAGTGAGACTCCAACTCAAAAACAAAACAAAACAAAACAAATAAATATAATGACTCACTAGAGCAGAGAAGACTTTACTTATGACTCTACAGCCTTAGTAGTTCTAAGTCCAACAGGTATAGCTACACAGATATCTGTTATACAATTTATGTATCATACAAAAGACAAATGGTCTGGGAAAGAACAGATTGTTTTGAAACCAAAGATTTAAGCAGAATTTGCCCAGAAGGATATGCACTCATTTTAGTTTCTATTTCTATTAAACCATCTTCAAGTAGACAGTCCCCAATTTCACCTACCGTATTATTGACCCACATATTGACCATTCATTCCACGATGCCCCAAATTGATGTCCATACATCAATTCTGTCAATAAAATAAAGATATTAGAGAACATAAGGGGAATTTTTATTATTAATAGAACATTCTCTAATATTTATGCTTGCTACAGAGAAATTTATCAAGATTGAAACAATAGCTCCAATTTTTTGTAAGAAATTCAACCATTCAAGGCATTTCTCAAAAACTTTCTAAAGTCTAAGAAAGCAAGAAAGCACCTAGTTTACTTATGTTAGCCAGATGGCTGACTAGAGGTACCTGGTACTCATTGCAGCTCTTCCCCCCAACAAAAAAAGACTAAAGCAAAAAACAATTGTATTTTGACTAGACTATCTGAGTAAAACAATGAAGGAGAGCAGTAGACTGGCAGAGACTTTGTAAAACACGAAGACTCAGGTTGGCCACATAGAGAAAGGAGCAAGGCACCCTGCTGGTGCTTCCCTGTCTACCCAGCCATGGTCAGTTAGGAACCAGGAAGGACTTTCAGTGCAGGAAGAAAGTAAGTGGAAGACCCCTAGCAGTCCCCATTACCACTGCAAACACCTGTAGTCTTTGCTGCTAGAGAATTCTAAAATTCTCACAGGCCCTGAGCCCAGTCTGGGAAGTTGTCAGGAGTTCACATAGTTGCATTGCTCCAGAGAAGAAGCTTACGTTGTACCCTCTATCCCATGTTCCAAGCTGCAGCTATAAGGCACCATCTGAAAACCAGAGCCATTGCTAGAGTATGTCTTGCTTTGGAGGCCAGCAGTCATTGCATCTCTCCAAACTTAAGGATCTATTGTCATTATACCACTCTCATACACAGTGGTAAACTATTCCCAAGCCAAGCTGCTAGAGCTCCCAAACCCCTGGGAACAAGCTGCCTAGAAGATGTTCCATCTTGACTATTCCAGGAGCCTCAACAGTCCAAACTCAACTACTTGAAACATAAGTTCAACAGGACAGCAATGACCACAGTGCTCCCGAATCAGAAAAGCAGCTCCCACTCCAAGTTGCAGATCAACCAGGAGCATAAACCAGTTTGGTGCCCTACCTCCAGAAGAGCAGCATCAAAGCAGAATCAGTGGCTGATCAGCCCTGCACTTCCCTGCAGCACAATCCAAACTAGCACCCCAACCCCAGGGGAGCAGGAAGCAAGCCAATACATAGGTCAACTAGCCCTGTGCTCTTAAGAGCACCATCCTGATTGGTGCTCCAGCCTCATGAGAGCAGAGGCCCAGCCAAGCCTTAGGCTGATCAGCCCTGCACTAACCAGTGCAGCAACTCACCTAAGTGGAGCAGCACTCAAGCAGAGAACCAACCAACCAGTTCCATGCTTCCCAGAGTGTAAACCAGTCCCAGGCCCTGACCCAGGGATCAGGGCTTGAGCCATGCTGTCAGTCAACCAGTCCCATGCTTCCCCAAAGTACACACTGGCCCAGCACCCTGTCACCAGGGGAACAGAGATTTAATAGGTAGACCAACAACACAAATCCCTGCAGCCT
>NW_007260026.1:2918-3778 GCF_000164805.1 Carlito syrichta | reverse complement strand
ATATAGGAAAACATCATGTGAACAAACGTTTGCATTATGTGAATTTTGGAGGGAAGAGTTGGATAAAGGCAAAGAATGTTTATTTAATGAAATAATAGCTGACAACTTTCCAAGTCTGGGAGAGATATGGAAAAGGATTCCAAATAGATTCAATTAAAAGAGGACCTTTCTGACGCATATTATATTCAAACTGCCAAGAGTCAAAGATAAAGATATAATTCTAAAAGCAGCAATAGAAAAGCGTCAAGTCCCATATAAAGGAATCTCGACTAACAGCAAGTTTCTCAGAAGAAATCTTGCAAGCCAGAAGAGAATGGGATGATGTATTTCTTACTTCCCAATGGTTCCAAATCCTAATATTCTTTGGTCTGGTTTCCCATAGATTCTAGACAGTTTACAGTAGTAGGACTATGTTCAGCCTTCTTTAGCATCCCAACTGACCCCAAAGAAGTTAATACTTCTTTGCTTTCACCTAGAATAATCAGCAATGTACTTGGACAATCAAGCCTCAGGGGTTCACTAAAGTCCCTTCTTATTTCACTATCAAGTGCTCCATCAAGATTTGAGAAACCCCCAGTTTCCTGAAGGTTCTACTCTCCTGCAGTACATGGAAGGTCTCTTTGTTCATTCACTGAGGAAGCATACCAAGAGTATTACATCTACCTGTTACAAAATTAACAGAGAAGAGATATAAGGTCTCCCAAGACAAATTACAATTATCATCAGATCCTGTTCACTATTTAGGACATGATCTAAATGCTGCAGGTATCCACTGTCTCTTAATAAAGGTTAGGCTTTTCCATGAGTTTCCTAGGCCCAGATTTAACAGGCAGCTTCATGTGTTATTAGAGTTAGTTGAA
>NW_007260026.1:0-790 GCF_000164805.1 Carlito syrichta | reverse complement strand
TTTTAACTCATAATGACTAACTCTGCCTCTGACTCTGGGCTAGAAACTGCTAAATCCACCATTCCAAACAATATATCCATGAACAATAGAAATGGAAAGGGGGACTTATGTGTACTCATAGGCAATAACTTTATTTGTGGAGGACTTTGTGGCCAACCTTTTGCACAAGCAACCTCATGTCTTGACAGGCAGAGGACAAAGGGCCAATGTGGGCTAAGAGTTTTAATGGCACCCTGGCACTCTATGATCAGTTGAAAGTAGAGCACTGGTCCACTCCTCTTAGCCTACAGAATAGGTTAAAGAGACACTGGTAGGAGGAAGTAACCCTTCTGGATGGGCAACATTTTTTAGGTCCCTCTCCTGTGGTTTGGAAGAAACATAAATGGAGCAGTGATTAGGAATTTATCCCTCACAATAGCTTTTATAGCAGATTATACTGCAAATGCTATAGCTACAGAGAAGACTTCTTTGAATTATCTTACAAAAGTAATACTAGATAGTAGAATTGCTCTAGATTATCAGCTGGCCAAACAGGGAAGAGTCTGTGCAGTAGATGACACTTCTTATAGAACATGGGTAAATATGTCCATTATTTTAGAGACTTGGTTGCAAAAAATTAAGCAACAGTCCACTTGGTTAAAATAAGTGTATTTTTTTGGTCTGGTTCATTCTTTAATCTGTTCAATTTTAGTTGATTTGTTTCATGGAAGCCTTGATTAAGGAACATATTCCAAACTCTTGGTATTATCCTCCTGATAATCATAATAGTAGTTTTCTGGTATGCTATGTT
>NW_007260025.1:58554-60533 GCF_000164805.1 Carlito syrichta | reverse complement strand
AACTGTGGGGTGGGGGCACGACGGGCAGGGAGGTGGAAGTAGTGGTGTTCAATACCTGCCTGGGGAAGAGAGGGGGCACATCTCATCAACAAGGGTATCTGCACAATGAATATTTGTATACCTAACCCTTAACTGTACCCCACAATTTGAAAATTTTAAAAATATATAAATTTAAAAATTAACCAACACTTTAAAAAATAAATAAAATTTAAAAAATAATATTATTAAATGTATTTATCTTTCTAAATATCTTTGACTTTTCTAGTTCTTTTTAATGTCTATAAATGTTTTAGGAGTAAATTGTTTGTCTATTACTTCAAATAATCCTTCTGTAATTTGTATAGACTTGTGTTGAAACAGTAGTAATTAATAGACAACAGACATCAGCCTGATTTTAAGATTTCTGATCAATGAATATAAGGTTTCTCATTATTTTTTTTACTTTTAAACAAATATTGTAGTTTTTATTTGTCAATGACCTATAGTCAAAGAACACCTATTTTGTAAGAGAGATAGATGACAGAATAAAAGATAGGATAGATGACAGAGAGAGATGATAGATAGATAGATGATACATAGTTAGTACTGAATAGATAGATAGATGATAGATGATAGTTACATGTTAGAGAGGTAATTGAGAAGTAATCAGATAATTTATAGGTGATAGATTAGATAGATGGCTGTTTGGATAGATAGATGAAAAACTGAAAATAGATGGTATAGATGATAGACAGATAATAGAGAGAGATGATTCATGATAGACATAAGATAGAAGATAGACAGAAGGATAGATAAATAAATAGATAGATAGAGGTGTCTTTGGATTCTATTTGACCCCAGACTGAACCTGGCCCCACACACTGAGGGTAGATCTTCCTCACTCATCCACTGACTGGCAGAACAATCTCCACTGCAAACACTAACACAGACACACAGAGGAATAATGCTTTAACAGCTGCTTACGTATTTCTTAATCTAGTTAAGTAGGGACGTAAAATTCCATAACAGGGACATTATGTGGATTTGAATAGTTTTAAAAAGTGGGAGAAATCCAAGGATATGGTTTGACAAAACTTCAGTGAAGGTATTTTATAATCAACAGATAAGTTTCCTACATTTCTTATCTCCACAGTTGTAATTTTATGTCACAAAACAGGGCATCAACATTGTCCCTGTCCCTGCCTCAGTCCAGCAGAGTTGCATTCTCCCTCAGGATGAATGAAATAAAGGATCTGATTCATTTTAATTATAGGGCATCTAAGAGTCCTATATTGTCTTTTTTTTCACTACTTACCATGGTCATGAGCGGGTAATTTGTATGCCTGTAGCCTTCCTTGGATGTTGTAGCTGTTTTTCAGGCTCTCTCTCGAGAATTGAACTGATTCCCTGTCATGCACGGTCACCATGGTAGGCAAAGTGCCAAACATCAAAAGTTTATAGAGCAGACTTTTGATTGGGTGATTGCTGCCATAGAAGGATCTGCAATGAACCCAAGGTTGTCTAGAGTTACCAAAGTTGTTGATGCCCACCCTTTGTCTGGTACTAGGGAGGAGCTGACCAGATTGATTTTGATCAGATAAATGCACACATCTTCACAAAGGGGGTCTGCAACCCTCAGTGTATATTAGTTCTAGAATTACCACAGTTATCCAAGTAGGAGAATATTAAGTGACCAAAGGAGCCATAACTCATTTAATGAGACATTTTCAGTTTCACTGTACAAATCATGTATACTTATGCATGCATGACTTAATCTGTGAGACAAGCATATGCTACTGCCCATTGAAAGTGGATTGGAAGCCGGGCTCGATGGCTCAGCCTGTAATCCCACGCCTTTGGGAGACTGAGGTGAGTGAATTGCCTGAGCCTGCGGGTTCGAGACCCGCCTGGGCAGCGAGACCTCATCTCTACAATAAATCAAAAAATCAGCCGGGTGTGGTAGCGCATGCCTGTAATTCCAGCTACTTGGAAGGGTGAGG
>NW_007260025.1:57528-58534 GCF_000164805.1 Carlito syrichta | reverse complement strand
AAAGTGGATTGGAATTTTTACAATGTGGTACATAGACATAATGGATTATTATGCAGTCATAAAGCCACAGCAACTTGAGTAGATCGAGCCTATCATACTCAGTAATCACAGAAATAAAGAAGAGGATGCCACATGTTCTCAATAATAAGTGAGTTTTGGACAATTATCAAAATATCATAAGAAAGATATTGTCAGTAACAGGACACTACTCGGGAAGAAAGGAAGAGAAAGGGGGGGGCACATACCTCATTAAGGGTACTTTCACTCTAAATTAGGTGAAGTGTGTCAGTGGAAGACCCAAACTTCACCAGCACAAAGACTACTTAAGAAACTCATCTTGATTTTTACCTCACATCTTTAAAATTAAATTAAATTAATCAGTGCCTGCATGCAGATCAGATGTATGAAGTAAACTGAGGCAGTAGTTGTTCCTAGGAATCAAAGCAGAAAGTTCCATGGTAAAGGGTACAGGGCTGTGGCCATACACAGTAAGTGGAATGGCGCAGTTGTGATTTAGAAGGGTAAAGACCCCGAAAGAGAGAAGGAATGCAGTAATTTCTTAAGTGAGTAAGTTCCAAAATATGCTTTTAAATCCTCTATTGAGTATAAATGAATAAATCAAATCTAAATTGGATTGCAGTTTTCTATTCTGACAAAATTCCTGAATCTCAGAGTGAGAACAAAAATGGAGGTGCTACTAGGAGAAAACACATTAGACCTGGAAGTAGCTGCTCAGTGTTCTCATACTGAACTATGTCTCCTCCTTTCCTACAGCCTGGAGTTTCTCATTCTTATTTCATGATGAGAGACATGTTCATTTCTTAAAGCACCAAGAGGACTTCTTGACATATGGTGTTAAATCTGAAATGAATTTGGCATTATAAAATAAGTCCTGTATCTAATTTTAATGAATGTATTCATGAAGATTTGGGGTAAATAAAGTAAGTAAAAAAATTAAAATCAATAAAACATAAAAAATTCTCATACATTTATCATGCTGCAATGA